>NC_060121.1:499636620-499939650 GCF_021461395.2 Schistocerca americana
GGCGACTGGAATGCAGTTGTAGGGGAAGCAGTAGAAGAAAAGGTTACAGGAGAATATGGGCTCGGGACAAGGAATGAAAGAGGAGAAAGACTAATTGAGTTCTGTAACAAGTTTCAGCTAGTAATAGCGAATACCCTGTTCAAGAATCACAAGAGGAGGAGGTATACTTGGAAAAGGCCGGGAGATACGGGAAGATTTCAATTAGATTACATCATGGTCAGACAGAGATTCCGAAATCAGATACTGGACTGTAAGGCGTACCCAGGAGCAGATACAGACTCAGATCACAATACAGTAGTGATGAAGAGTAGGCTGAAGTTCAAGACATTAGTCAGGAAGAATCAATACGCAAAGAAGTGGGATACGGAAGTACTAAGGAATGACGAGATACGTTTGAAGTTCTCTAACGCTATAGATACAGCAATAAGGAATAGCACAGTAGGCAGTACAGTTGAAGAGGAATGGACATCTCTAAAAAGGGCCATCACAGAAGTTGGGAAGGAAAACATAGGTACAAAGAAGGTAGCTGCGAAGAAATACTTCAGTTGATTGATGAAAGGAGGAAGTACAAACATGTTCCGGGAAAATCAGGAATACAGAAATACAAGTCGCTGAGGAATGAAATAAATAGGAAGTGCAGGGAAGCTAAGACGAAATGGCTGCAGGAAAAATAGAGGACATCGAAAAAGATATGATTGTAGGAAGGACAGGCTCAGCATACAGGAATGTCAAAACAACCTTTGGTGACATTAAAAGCGACGGTGGTAACATTAAGAGTGCAACGGGAATTCCACTGTTAAATGCAGAGGAGAGAGCAGATACGTGGAAAGAATACAATGAAAGCCTCTATGAGGGTGAAGATTTGTCTGATGTGATAGAAGAAGAAACAGGAGTCGATTTAGAAGAGATAGGGGATCCAGTATTAGAATCGGAATTTAAAAGAGCTTTGGAGGAATTACGGTCAAATAAGGCAGAAGGGATAGATAAAATTCCATCAGAATTTCTAAAATCATTGGGGGAAGTGTCAACAAAACGACTATTCACGTTGGTGTGTAGAATATATGAGTCTGGCGACATACCATCTGACTTTCGGAAAAGCATCATCCACACAATTCCGAAGACGGCAAGAGCTGACAAGTGCGAGAATTATCGCACAATGAGCTTAACAGCTCATGCATCGAAGCTGCTTACAAGAACAATATACAGAAGAATGGAAAAGAAAATTGAGAATGCGCTAGGTGAAGATCAGTTTGGCTTTAGGAAAAGTAAAGGGACGAGAGAGGCAATTCTGACGTTACGGCTAATAATGGAAGCAAGGCTAAGGAAAAATCAAGACACTTTCATAGGATTTGTCGACCTGGAAAAAGCGTTCGACACTATAAAATGGTGCAAGCTGTTCGATATTCTGAAAAAAGTAGGGGTAAGCTATAGGGAGAGACGGGTCATATACAATATGTACAACAACCAAGAGGGAATAGTAAGAGTGGACGATCAAGAACGAAGTGCTCGTATTAAGAAGGGTGTAAGACAAGGCTGTAGCCTCTCGCCCCTACTCTTCAATCTGTACATCGAGGAAGCAATGATGGAAACAAAAGAAAGGTTCAGGAGTGGAATTAAAATACAAGGTGAAAGGATATCAATGATACGATTCGCTGATGACATTGCTATCCTGAGTGAAAGTGAAGAAGAATTAAATGATCTGCTGAACGGAATGAACAGTCTAATGAGTACAGAGTATGGTCTGAGAGTAAATCGGAGAAAGACGAAGGTAATGAGAAGTAGTAGAAATGAGAACAGCGAGAAACTTAACATCTGGATTGATGGTCACGAAGTCAGTGAAGTTAAGGAATTCTGCTACCTAGGCAGTAATATAACCAATGACGGACGGAGCAAGGAGGACATCAAAAGCAGACTCGCTATGGCAAAGAAGGCATTTCTGGCCAAGAGAAGTTCTACTAATATCAAATACCGGCCGTAATTTGAGGAAGAAATTTCTGAGGATGTACGTCTGGAGTACAGCATTGTATGGTAGTGAAACATGGACTATGGGAAAACCGGAAGAGAATCGAAGCATTTGAGATGAGGTGCTATAGACGAATGTTGAAAATTAGGTGGACTGATAAGGTAAGGAATGAGGAGGTTCTATGCAGAATCGGAGAGGAAAGGAATATGTGGAAAACACTGATAAGGAGAAGGGACAGGATGAAAGGACATCTGCTAAGACATGAGAGAAAGATTTCCATGGTACCAGAGGGAGCTGTAGAGGGCAAAAACTGTAGAGGAAGACAGAGATTGGAATACGTCAAGCAAATAATTGAGGACGTAGGTTGCAATTGCTACTCTGAGATGAAGAGGTTAGTACAGGAAAGGAATTCGTGGCGGGCCGCATCAAACCAGTCAGTAGACTGATGACCAAAAAAAAAGGTATAAAAATAGTAAAGAGTTGCAATTCTATGCGACACGCAGAATGGCAACCAGAGTGCGTTATGTTGTTTGTGGTTAGTGTGGCTACTGGGCCTGGTATGACATCTGGGTCTCCCAACAGACAGCAACTAACGGACCCCCTGCAACATACTGAGTCGTCCCGCAACATTGGCAGCAACAGGAGTAAGTAATTATATAGAGTACGTAGGCTGCCGTTAACACCAAAATACAAACAGCCGCGTTTCGAGTGGCGCTGTGACATGGACTGCTGGTGAATGGTGCCGCATTAAGTTGATCGACGAATCGCAGTTATGCACTACCATGGATGATCATTGTCTGAGAGTATGATGGCGATCTAGATGAGTTGCCCCCATTATCCCATGTTTTGAAGAGTCACAGCTTTGTTAGTAGTGGCGTCATGACGTGGGGAGCCACACCGTATGACCTCAGGTCACATCATGGTGTGTGGGTTATCAACAAGAAAATGCTCGCCCAACATGTCACCGTCGTAGTACTTCTGTGACAATTAAGATCCCCGATCTGTCCCTGATAGAACTTGCGTGGGACCCACTAGGAAGGCAACTGCATCACAGCGCTAGTATACAGTATATTGAGAGCCAGGTACAATGGTTGTGGGTTAAATTGTCTCAGGAGGGGTTCAATGGCCTTATGACACCCTACGCAACCGAATCAGTGCTTGCATCCAGGCTGGAGGGGGTGCAACATCATCTACATCTACATCTACATTTATACTCCGCAAGCCACCCAACGGTGTGTGGCGAAAGGCACTTTACGTGCCACTGTCATTACCTCTCTTTCCTGTTCCAGTCACGTATGGTTCGCGGGAAGAACGACTGTCTGAAAGCCTCCGTACGCGCTCTAATCTCTCTAATTTTACATTCGTGATCTCCTCGGGAGGTATAAGTAGGGGGAAGCAATACATTCGATACCTCATCCAGACACGCACCCTCTCGAAACCTGGCGAGCAAGCTACACCGCGATGCAGAGCGCCTCTCTTGCAGAGTCTGCCACTTGAGTTTGTTAAACATCTCCGTAACGCTATCACGGTTACCAAATAACCCTGTGACGAAACGTGCCGCTCTTCTTTGGATCTTCTCTATCTCCTCCGTCAACCCGATCTGGTACGGATTCCACACTGATGAGCAATACTCAAGTATAGGTCGAACGAGTGTTTTGTAAGCCACCTCCTTTGTTGATGGACTACATTTTCTAAGGACTCTCCCAATGAATCTCAACCTGGTACCCGCCTTACCAACAATTAATTTTATATGATCATTCCACTTCAAATCGTTCCGCACGCATACTTCCAGATATTTTACAGAAGTAACTGCTACCAGTGTTTGTTCCGCTATCATATAATCATACAATAAAGGATCCTTCTAACTATGTATTCGCAATACATTACATTTGTCTATGTTAAGGGTCAGTTGCCACTCCCTGCACCAAGTGCCTATCCGCTGCAGATCTTCCTGCATTTCGCTACAATTTTCTGATGCTGCAACTTCTCTGTATACTACAACATCATCCGTGAAAAGCCGCATGGAACTTCCGACACTATCTACTAGGTCATTTATATATATCGTGAAAAGCAATGGTCCCATAACACTCCCCTGTGGCACGCCAGAGGTTACTTTAACGTCTGTAGACGTCTCTCCATTGATAACAACATGCTGTGTTCTGTTTGCTAAAAACTCTTCAATCCAGCCACACAGCTGGTCTGATATTCCGTAGGCTCTTACTTTGTTTATCAGGCGACAGTGCAGATCTGTATCGAACGCCTTCCGGAAGTCAAAAAAATAGCATCTACCTGGGAGCCTGTATCTAATTTTTTCTGGGTCTCATGCACAAATAAAGCGAGTTGGGTCTCAACACGACCGCTGTTTCCGGAATCCATGTTGATTCCTACATGGTAATTCTGGGTTTCCAAAATCGGCATGATACTCGAGCAAAAAACATGTTCTAAAATTCTAAAATCAGCGTCTATCATACTGATAGATGGGGTCTTAGCGCCAAATTGTTTGCAAATTTGACTCGATTTTGTAGTCACTCAAATTCCATCACATTTATGATGGTGCTCATTATGGGTATGCTGCCGGATTTTATCGTTATGATATTACAATATATCGACTGTCCAACAGGCCACCATCTTCAGCCGACATTGCGAATGCACAGTCTCGCCGGAACTGAGGTAACTACAGACACGGCAGCTCCTTTATACGCCGGCAACAAGGCCGCTGTGCGTGCGCGAGAAGCGGAAGGGCTACCCTGTGCGAAGCGAAGAATTGCACTGCTAACGGCAGGAGAAAAAATCAAAGACGATGAATCCTGAATTAAGATTAAGGAGGTCAAAATCAGGCAGTCATTATATATCTAACAAAACAGAATTCCACATCGTGCTTATGGGAAATGCTGTATCTTTATCAGTGTCGTAATTGCGTAATCGTATTTCGATGTATTCCTTAAGTACACAATCCAAGCAGCGGGAACCCGGAGCTACACTCGTAACGCCGGAAATGCATTCCCTCCTATTTCCATCTATTGTACTATAATTTTTTTCCTTCTTTTGTTACCTCAAGATATGACATTTCTGTGTCTTTATATATTGTAATTGTTTTACTATTTGTATATATATATATATTTATGCATTTATGTCGATGTATAATTTGTTGTTTTGTAAATATTATTCGTATTTTTACGCTGGGTCTTGCCTAGGGAAAACTATGCTATCGAACGATTACATCGATAGGTCGTGTGGAGAACCAAAGTGTTTACGATCTTTGAGAGTGTTAACGCTGTCGCGTGGAGCGCGGGCAGAGGGGAGGCTGCTGGAGGAGGGCAGTGGAGCAGGTGTGGTGTGACGCTCCCGCGAGTTGCCGCGCTTTCGGGGTTAGGCAGCATGTAATTGCGCTCGACTTGCTGTGATAGTTTCGGACACGGTGTCGCGGACGGGAAGCATTAGCTGGTGCACATCAAGAGCCCGTTTCGCCTAGTGACAGTGTGCAGAAGAAGGCGCGCCAACATCCAGCTTCTGTAACAGCGACGGCCGACAATGAGTGACTGTCGCCACCTCCTCGATCGACAGCTTCAAACCTTCAATCAACCAACAAGGAAGACTGGAAGCACGTAAAGTTTTAGAACTGTATGGCAGACCTCAGCTTTTCAAACTTTTCCATTTTCGTAACTATAATTACAGCAACTTATCATAAACATTTGTTGCTCATTGTCCCAATTGCATTACCAAGCAGGGTCCTTTCCTTTTCCGGAATGAACCTGAGTGTCGTTGAAATTCAGACGCCAGCATTAAAGTAATATTATTCCATTTCACTGCTTTAATTTCGAAGTTCAGTTAAGGTATTCATAGCTGGCTACAATATTTAGATTACACAAGCACAAATTAAGAGTGCGAGTTTTGTTACCGTATTTTAGCTTACCTGTGACTGCAGCTCAGCTTGGTACGTACTAAATTTTACTATTGTTAATTGTTCAGAATCATTTAATTCAAGTTCAAAGTTAAATCACTTATTTCTAAATTGCGTAGATTCAAGTAGCTTTTGAAATGATTGTTGAGGTAGCCCAAGACTAACTGTATTTTACTGAATTTCGATGTGCTTCAGAAACAAAGTTCACTATTAAGTTCAGTCACTAAATTAACTTTCAATTTTCCGGTTTTATTAATTCTTTTGCTAAATTAAGTCAGAGTGTAGCGAAATTTGTTACTTCTGACAAACTTTCAGTTTTCACACCTTCAGTTGCCACGCTTTTAGTGCTAATTATATGTGCAATAACCTTTCTTTTTCAGTTACTATAGTAATTGTCCATAGGACTGGCGACCGTAATTTTACCCAAATCTCAAAACGCCAATTAATTGTTAACGTAACGACCGCACATTTACTTTCTTTAATAACTTTACGCCTTTTCAAAATTAATTTCCACCAATTTCATTTGTTTTTTTCCTTTCATTTAGATGTAACCCTTTCCTCCCTCTTTACCGACAAATTAACTTCGGTGACGATTGTTATTCACAAATTTCCATTAGGTGCATGCGGTTTAATTTTTCACTGTCATTAAGGTCGATAAGTGAGCGGGAGGTTGCACACTGAAGAACCAAAGAAAATGGTACAGCTGCGTAATATCGTGTAGTGCCCCCGCGAGCACGCAGAAGTACCGCAACACGACGTGGAATGGACTCGATTAATGTCTGAAGTAGTGCTGGAGGGAATTGAAACCATGAATCCCGCAGGTCTGTCCATACGACGGGGTGAAGTTCTCATCTCAACAGCACGTTGCAAGGAATCCCAGATACGCTCAATAATGTTCATATCTGGCGAGTTTGGTGGCCAGCGGAAGTATTTAAAGCCACAAGAGTGTTCCTGGAGGCACTCTGTAGCAATTCTGGACGTGTGGTGTGGCGCATTGTCTTGCTGGAATCACCCAAGTCCGTCGAAATGAATGCACAGTGGACATGATGTCTACGTACGTGTCATATGTCACAGTCGTATCTAGACGTATCAGGGGTCCCTTATCGCTTCAAATTTCCCACACAGCTACAGAGCCTCCACCAGCTTGAACAGTCCCCTACTGACATGCAAGGTTTTCTCCATATTCGGGCACGTCCATCAGCTCGATTCAATTTGAAACGAGACTCTTCCGACCAGGCAATATGTTTCCAGTCATCAACAGTCCAATGTCGGTGTTAACGGGCCCAGGTGAGGCGTAAAGCATTGTGTCGTGCCGTCAACAACAGTACACGAGCGGGCCTTTTCTCCGGAAGCCCATATGGTTGATGATCCGTTGAATGGTTCGCACACTGGCGCTTGAAATCTGCAGTAATTTGCAGAAGGGTTGCAGTTTCGTCACGTTGAATGATTCTCTTCAGCCGTCGTTGGTCCCGTTCTTGCAGGATGTTTTTCCGGCCACATCAATGTCGGAGATTTGATGTTTTATCGGATTCCTGATATTCACGGTGCACAACGGTCGTATGGAAAAATCCGTCTCCATCGCTACCTCGGAGATGCTGTGTCCCATCGCTCGCGCGCCGACTGTAACACCACGTTCAAACTCCCTTAAATCTTGATAACCTGCCATTGTAGCAGCAGTAACCGATCTAACGACTGCACCCGTCACTTGTTGTCTTACGTAGGCGTTGCCGACCGAAGCGCGGTATTCTACCCGTTGACGTATCTCTGTATTTGAATACGCATGCCTATACCAGCATCTTTGGCGATTCAACGTATAATCTGCTTGTCTTTAAACAACATATATGCTCTTCACTGAGCCAGTGTCCACCGACGCAGATTTTTCAGGTTGGACAAACGTGTGTGACATTGATATTTCAGACATCGGGCGTGAACGGAAAGGACAATCTTTCCCATATAAAGCCTTTCAACAATGACAGGGAAGAAACTTTCCGGCAGATTAAAACTGTCTGCAGGACCGGGACTCGAACTCAGGACCTTTACCTCTCGCGGGGAAGGGCGTGTGTCGTGGTTAGGTAGCTCAGACGGTAGAGCACTTGTCCGCAAAATGCAAAGGTCCCGAATTCGAGTCTCGGTTCGGCACACAGTTTTAATCTGCCAGGAAGTTTCATATCAACGCACACTCCGCTGCAGAATGAAAATCTCATCCTAATGACAGGTAGTTTTATATGGTCCAGGACTCCTAAGTCTCAAATTATCTTTAACAGATGCTAGAAGGACTCTGCTTGGGCAAAGACAAAATGACACTTGTAATACCGAATTTTCTGAGGATTCTCGAAATTCTCGAAGAAATACTCTCGCAAACGTTAAAGAAAATAACTGATTTATGAGTTTCCATCGATGGTTCACATGGTGGTCCAAAGCACGAACAACTTGACGTATCCATTTTGACTGTAAATAACAGCAGGATAATCCCATTCCTGAGCCAAATTATCAGAATTCGAAATAGCATAATTTGTTTGACCTGTGTACGTAACACCTCGATGCGTTTATGTCGTTAATGACGACTAGCAACATGAAGGTAGCGCTTAGCATGCGTAGGCTTGCGGTATACACCGTGTCCCAAAGACCCATTTTCTTTTTTGTGTACTAAAACTACCAAAAAAGGTAACTGACCATCTTTTTAAATGAACATCGAAAATTTGGTTCATAGATGAGGGCAATTAAAACGATGAAGAGCCTCAATTCCATGTGGTCAACTGCTAAGAATATCAACCTCGTTTCTCAAAAAAAAAAAAAAAAAAAAAAAAGAAAGAAAAAGAAGACATGTGGGCTTAAGAGAAGAAGTCCTGAGTGCTGTCATTTGGACCGTCGAAATATCGTGTCATCTGGACTGCGAAATCCAGCTGCATACCCTCTAAGAGCATGAACATGTACTACGCCGGTAAAATCTACGTGATAAACATCACATACTCTCTACATGTGAAATTTCATTTCTTTTCCTCCTCCCTTTCTGGGCTGGTCAGTTTATTTTGGTGAGGCAGTGTGTGTTTTCGTTAGCGTTTGTAGTTGAGAATATGTAACGCAAGACTGTCGGGCAGTGTACCATCGGATGAGAAAATCTCGATGACCGGCTGCCGCGGCAGTTCGCGCGCGGCGGTGTTCGGCGGCAGGCCGGCCGACCGGCCGGGCTTAACTCAATTAGAGGTGAGCGCCCCGGGGAAGGGAGGAGCGTTGCGCAAGCCGCGCCAGCGCCCGGCGAGCCCCAGATTGATCGAGCCCGCGCTGAAATTCGTGAGCGCCCTGTTGAAAGATCACGATACAAAAAGGAAGGTGGCCGCTCGCTCGCGTAGTGCACTTGCTTCGTACGCGTGGAACGCCTGTCGGCAGACCCGAGCCGTGCTAGCAGCGAGCGTCCGGAGAAAAACGAAAACAACTGCCCTTCCAGATGATGCTTTATATATAACTATACATATAAATGAGTCTTGTGCAGCGGAGGCTTTAATCATGCTTCGCAGAACCTTGACCAGTTTTTAACACTTAAAGGTTGCATTATTCCAGAGCTGTTTTACCGCTTAGCGCATAAACACCGCGTTGTGTATTTCCTCTCCTTTCATTACGATTCGTCATAGGGAAAGAATACTTGACAGTTCGAACAGATAAATCGGAACGGCGTGCCTTGTTATTAAGGAATTTAAAAGATCGCCGTGGTTACTCCATCCGGGAGAGGAGCTTTCTCGTTTCACTTGGTGACCTCCAGTTGTGCTTCGTATCGACGGCCACAATAAGCCGTGACGAATCGCTCGGACTGCGGGAATCCTGGTGTTGGAGTTTAGCGAAATTTATTTAATTCGCGGAGAGTAAATGCGAGCCAGCGTCGCCTTCACTCCAGTCACGGCGATGAGGAGGAGTTGCATTTGTACTGCGAAGATACATCAAAGAACTCTCTGGGAAGTCTAATACGGCGGATCGCGTAATGGAGAACGCGCCTTCGTCTCGACTTACCATCGTCAGTTCAACGCTCGACGAAAAAGTTCCACCATTAGCGATCGGTAGTTATTACACAAAGCACAACGGGGTCTCGCTTGTGTACCCTTCTATTAACTCTCTGTGGATGTACTGACGCTTCTATCGCACCTGTATACTTGCCTTAACAGAATATTATTATTATCGCGCAATTTATATCCCTATTTCATTCAATAAAGTAGGATGAAAGTGCTGATTACTTACGTGCAACAATTTACAGCTGACCTTTTCTTACACTGCTGTTACCTTCCCTCTCTCCCAGAAAAGCGCTTGCTGTAGCGAATTGTGTTCAATGTTGAGTTCAGATTGCAAGTATCTTGCACAATACGTTCTAATAAGATGTTGTTAAAAAGAGTCTCTGAGATTTGCTTATATTTTTCCTCTTCCGATATTAGGTGGCGTTTACATTTTTTTTTTCTTGTTGAATTAAAAGAAAATCATTTGAACCTCCAGCTCAATAATACCGGATAAGAAATCAACAACGTTACGCAGAAATGCAACCTCATACCCTTCAGATATCGTTATCTACGTGCCATAAATATACAAAAACTCGCATCAAGTTCGGACACGGACGTGATTCGTCGCATTTGTACAGAATTAGATGATTAGCACACCTGATCCATGAAGCTCATGAGGATGAACGTGGGGATCTGCGCCTTGTGATACCGCAAAGATCAAAATTCTGAAGTCAGTGCGACAAACCTTACACGGAATTACTCTACCTACGAGTAATGCGGCAATCCTGCGGCAACTACGCACGGTGGACAAAGCATTGGAAGAAGCAGGTATCTGGCACTAAATCAATTGACTGAAGATCTAGAAGACTACCGAAAGATCGATTTCTCAGGATCTTTGCAGTTTCACTCATCTGGCTAATTCCCAGTAATTCTAGGCTCTCAAGAAAGAACACGATGCAGTCTACTCCATAAACAAACTGAAAGTTGTATAGGAGTTTCTGACAAGCTGCGAGAAGACACTGGGGATTTAGTACCGCTCGTGCGAAACTCAGTTCGTCCTTTTCTATTTGCGGAAAGGGTTTGACACAGTGCCTAACTGCAGAATCTTAAAGAAGGTCCGTGCGTGCGGATTAGGTTCCCAGATATTTGAGTGGTTCGAAGACTTCTTAAGTAACACAACCCAGTACGTTGTGCTCGACGGCCAGGTTTTCATCAGAGACAAAGGTTTCGTCAGGAGTGTCCCAGGGGAGAGTGATAGGACCAGTCTTATTCTTTATATACGAGTACACAAAGAACCACTCGGAAGGGGTGAACAGCGATCTGCGGCTGTTTGCTGATGGTGCTGTGATGCCCGGGTAGGAGTCGTCGTTGGGTGGCTTTAGGAGGGTATAAGATGACGCAGACATAATTTGTAGCTGGTCTGACGAATGACAGATTACTCTAAACGTAGAAAGATTTAAGGTAATGCAGATGGGTAGGAAAAACAATATCGTAATTATTCCAATAAGACATTGGTAGTGTGCTGTTCGATACAGTCAGGTCGATGAAATTTATAGGCGTAACGTTGCAACGCGATATGAATTGGAACGAGCATGTAAGGTAGGTATTAGGGAATCTGAATGGCGGACTTCCGTATATTGAGACAATTTTAGGAAAGTGTAGCTCACATATAATGGAGACTGCGTATGTCACACAAGTGCGACCTTCTTCAGTACTGCTCGACAGTTTTGGATCCGCACCAAGTCTGATTGAAAGGAGAATCGAAGCAATTCAGAAGCGAGCCGCTAGATTAGGTCCTGGTTGTGTCGATACGGAAATGATTCGTGAGCGAAAATGGGAATCCCCGGAGGGAAGACCGAGTTCCTCTTGCGAAACACTAGTGAGAAAGTTTAGAGAAACAGCATTTGAAGCTGACTATAGAACGATGCTGCTGCCGCCAACGTACATTTCGCGTAAGGACCACGAGGATAAGAGAAATTAGAGCTCGTGTGAATGCATATATACAAGGGTTTTTTCCTCGTTCTATTTGCTTGTGGAAAAAGAAGGCGAACTACTGCTACTGGTACAATGTGCCCTCCACCATGCACTATAAGGTGGGTACGGAGTATGTACGTAGATGTATAAGTCGAGCGGTAGTCACTTAAAAAGTGAGATTTTTGGAAAACGACTGTGATAGTTTCAAATTATATTCCTATCTTGATTATGAATACAGGAAGAGTGAATGTTGCAATTGCTTTAAAATGCCTATGTGATCTAAATCGGTATGAACAATGTCTAAATTTATTCTCTTATAGCTTTTCGTAAACTGCACCATATATTGTCCAAATAAGTAAATAATATATTCGAAAAATAATATTTATTTATGTAAATTCGTCAAGATTACAAAGTCTTGCGGAGTCAACAAATATGTAGGCTATGTGATAACACCCTACCACGTATGCCTAATAGATAGATACGAGAAATATTCGAATCCTCGTGCTACTCAGTAGTTTCACATAAATCAGCGTGTTTGCGAAATAGTCTGCACCTATAATAACGAGTGTGAAAATCCGTAGTACCGAATGAGAGAAGTGACAGACACGATTTGTATTCTTTGAGCCGGCCGTTGTGGCCGAGCGGTTCTAGGCGCTTCAGTCCGGAACCGCGTGACTGCTACGGTCGCAGGTTCGAATCCTGCTTCGAGCATGGATGTGTGTGATGTCCTTTGGTTAGTTAGGTTTAAGTAGTTCTAAGATCTAGGGGACTGATGACCTCAGATGTTAAGTCCCATAGTGCTCATAGCTATTTGAACCAATTTTTGTTCCTTAAGTGTTATGCTTCGAATTACACCTGAAGATGTCCTCAGCTGAGAGTTGAATGACTATGATGGATTGGCGGCAAAGAGAACACCATTAGTATGCATTCAGTCGACATTATTTCATAAGACTTACATTCGGAGTAGCACAATAAATATTACTGTATCGTATACCACAATTATTTAAAATTTTCTTTGCAACTAAGTACCTGTACCATATGTGGTGGTTTGTTATCGATTGTCTTCACAATATCAATTTTATTATTTTAACTCTCCACAGACGTCTGTTTTTAATCCAGTTGTATGTAATGATTTTATTGGATCCACTCTTTATACTGAATAACTTCTCATTTCACTGACAATATGTTTACTTATATTGACAGTTTCTCTTGTATCTCCATTCCACACAACGTCTTCATTTTTTCTCAGCCATACTGCAACACTGTCGTTTGTTTCATAAGATAGTGCTATTGCTAAGGTGTACCTACCGAAAACATGTACATACATGATACATCACGCTGACGATGGCGGTCAAGGAACTGTGACACCACCCCAGTTCAACGACAAGAACAGGCTCTGAGCACTAAGGGACTTAACTTCTAAGGTCATCAGACCCCTAGAACTTAGAACTACTTAAACCTAACTAACCTAAGGACATCACACACATCCGTGCCCGAGGCAGGATTTGAACCTGCGACCGTAGCGGTCGCGCGGTCCCAGACTGTAGCGCCTAGAGCCGCTCGGCCACTCCGGCCGGCACGTGAGCAGGTGTAGGATAGATTGTCTGTTACCATTTGATGTTTTATACATCAAATGAATATTTGAGAGATCATCATTCGCATAATAAACTGAACGAGAGGAGTAGTCATACAGATTTAGATTTGTCATTGTTTATGGAAATACTTTAAAGTGAACGCCGGGATGGTACATTGGAAAAGAACACAACTGATATTCTTTTCCATCCTTCTGAAAAGCATGCTTCTGCTGTGTCCATGATGATTACGTTAATAACCGGTCATCAAACATTAATACTGCGCAGGAACTGATGCTCCCATCAGAACCGCCGGCTATTGCTTGACAAACAGTGGGCTATAGTATGTGAAAGCAGCTTCAGCATCTACTTCATCGAAAATGATTGTTTCTTTCGGTCGTCTTGAAAGATATCAGGGTCCAACCACGACCGTTGACTAGCGCTGGCCACTGCTGTGTGCTCTTGGGAGACGGGGACTGTTCGCCTGCCGGGAAATAAATGGCCGGACTTCCCTTAATGCAGCTAATCTGTGCTGATCTGTCCCGTTCCGGCTGTTTTCGAAGGGGCTTGTTTTCTAAAGGATGGCTGATATTCCCTCAGAGCTTTTGGGACAAATTTCAGAAAGCGTCGGCAGCGGTATCTTATACGCATCCTACACACGCTCATGTGAACACCGCCAATGTTCGACACTGAAGTTCAGTAACTGCTCATACACGGCAGGTGGCAGCACAGGCAGCGGAGGATATTAGAACATGTCGGAGGTACGCGGAAAACAATGCAGTCGTTGTCATAACGTGGAAACTGAGCACCATCATTGGCTTTCATGAGAATGTATGAAACATTTTCAAAACGGCTAAGTCTGTAACTGTTTACGTACCGCAGTATACTGCGCGCGTTAAAATGCCGGTATCGAAAACCGGCTCTGAGACTACTGCGCTGCACCACGGGCCATAGATGACACGGTTCAACGACCGTTGCAGGGTCTATACGGGCGAATAGCCAGCGAATGGTTGAACAACTAAGGCCCATACGGACCAAGAAACTAGCAACAGTGCCACCTGAACGCCCGATCTGCGAACGTTGCTGCTTCTGGCCTCCGCAGCAGTCGCCTGGTTCATGCACCAAACCGACTGCTGTTTATCGCCGACGAAGGCTGGAATTTGTACGACAGTATCACAACTGAGTGGCGCCAGTTGGCCTTTTCAGATCAGTCACGTATTATGCTCTAATGGACAAATGGCCGTTGGCGTGGAAGGTCCTGCAACAAACTTCAAGGAAGTTTTATGATCTGGCGAATGTTTTCTTGGCATTTTTCGTGTTTCTGGAAGGCACAAAACGGACAAACAAGCTATTAAGCAGGTGGTCACCATGTTTTGGCGTATCAGTGCACACTCAAATGAGAAAAGTAATGGGATATCAATATGCACAATGCAGATAGCGGTACTATCGCATACACAAGGTATAAAAGGGCAGTACCTTGGCAGAGCTGTCAATAGCACTCAGGTGATTCGCATGTAACGGTTTCCGACGTGATTATGGCCACACGATGGTAATTAACAGACTGTGAACCCGACATGGCAGTTGGAGCTACACGCATGGGATACTCCATTTCGGAAAGTCGTTAGGGAATTCAATATTCCGAAATCCACACTGTCAAGAGTGTGTCTAGAATACCGAATATCAGGCATTAGCTCTCATCACGGACAACGCAATGGCCGAAGGCCTTCACTTAACGACCCAGAACAGCGGCGTTTGTCTAGAGTTGTCAGTGCTAACAGACAAGTGAGACTCCTTGAAATAATTGCAGAAATCAGTGTGGGACCCACGAGGAGCGTATCCTTTAGGTCAGTGCAGCGTTAATGGGCTGTGGCAGCAGACGATCGACGACATCGCCTGCAGCGTCTCTCCCGGGCTCGTGACTATATCGGTTGGTCCCTCGACAACTGGAAAACAGTGGTCTACGTAGAAGAGTCCAGATTTTGGTCAGTGAGAGCTGATAATGGAATTCGAGTGTGGCGTAGACACCACGAAGCATGGACCCAAGTCGTCAACAAGGCACTGCTCATGCTGGCGGTGGCTCCATTGGGCTGTATTTACGTGCAATAGCCTGGGTCCAGTAGCCTGAAACGACCACTGATTGCAAATGGTTTCCTTTCAGCTACTTGTTCCCAAACACCGATGGAATTTTTGTGGATGACAGTGCGCCGTGTCACCGGCCAGCAGTTATTCGCGAGTGGTTTGAGGAAAGTTCTCGACAGTTCCAGTGAATAATTTGGCCACCCCTATCGGCCGACATGAATCCCGTCGAACATTTATGGAACATGTTCGTGAGATCATTTCGTACAGAAAATCCTACATCGACAACACTTCCCCAATGATGGACGGCTGTATAGGTAGCATGACTCAGTATTTCTGCAGGGGGCTTCCATGCCACGTCGATTTGTTGCATTAATGCGGGCAAAACGAGCTCCGACCTAACGTTAGTAGGTATCCCATGATTTCTGTCATCATCATCACTCATAGATTAGGCCCTCGGTCCGTTCCGACTAGCCGACTGCTTTGAGGAGCGATCTACGATGGTGTGACGTATGATGATGACATTGCGAGTCGCTCCGGCTCTTATTGCCGGCAGAGGAGTTCTGACGTTGCCGGTGCAGCGTTATTCAGTCAGCTCCTCAGGAGGCTCTGAATCGTGTTCCAGTTGCCTCTATCTCACAAAAAAGTCTGAGGACCTAATAAGAATCAAAACTGAGTCCTTCCGCAGCAAAGGCAGCAGCGTTAACCATACGACTATGGAAGCGGTCAGTGTTACTAGAAGACAACATACTACGCTTTGCTTCAGTGGAACTGTATAGTGTGGGGTTCATATGGTCTTTTTAACTTCAGATTGTAATCCTATGTTGTCTGTAAAGAAAATTATACTAAATAGTTAGAGACGGTTATGTGACAGTTTAATTGGCTAGTTTTCCATTTCCTTGGTCGATTATAAGAGTTTTTTTTATTTTTTTAAATTTTTTTTTTAAACCCAATCGATTGCTACAGGTCACTGATTAGTGGTATAGAAAAAGTGACTGTTTCGATCCAGTCTCGCAGGTCCATGTTAGTAATATTAAGGCAGGAGAGTATATACGTAGCAATTCATAGAAATAACCCTAATGCGTCAACAAATGCGTCTAAGGATGTCTACGGAGCAGTAGGTCGCGCAATTCGTCTGGCACGCCACAGGGCGCTAGAAGTGCGTCTTCCCCCTCCGATATCTAGGTTTTCTCGCGCCTTTATATATTGAGGAATGATACTTGTTGCCATTATAGTAAAAGTACGATTACCTTACCACATCATACCTCCATCGAAACCAAACCTATGTGGAACACAGGACCCATCGCCAGCCTAATCGAGGGGTGTGTAAATGTGATCACGATCTGCTTGAACATTTTTGTGAGATCGTTTTTAGAAAGAACTGTGGTTGTGATGGCCCATACTGAATTGCAGCTCCATGAAGTCTTCATAGGTAACTGCTGTGAATTTGGTCTCGGCATGAGCTTGAAAACAACCGTCAGCATGCCGCTCCACTACAATCAATGAACCATCTCCAGGAGATGTGGATAGCTTCGCGTACCTAGAATCAGACATGATCGGTAATTGTTCGTTTGACTCTGAGATCCCTTTCACAATGCGATAGCTGCTATTGCCAGGTCTATGAAGAGGATTTTTAAGAAGGGGTTATGCTAGCAAAAAATGAAAACCTTCTAACAAACCTGAACTGAGTAGCGAGCACACTTTTTTATGGCAACAAAACGTAGACAACCTTTGCGAGGCAGTAAACACATGTTGAACAGTTTCAAATATATTGTTTCAGAAGGATCTTCCATAACTCATCATGGAGGCACAAAGCCTCAAAAGATATATTACAGCGAGCAAGTATCATTAGCATGCATAGCATACTCAGTCATTAATTACTTCTATCTCTGCGCCTCATGAAATCCAAGAATCGTGGCAAATACCTAATGCGCAGCAGAAGCACAGTGTTATAGGACCATTTTTCGGAATGGACTCGAAAGACACAATTAAAATTAGAGTGTCACCCATGACCTGTGCAACTAATTAATATTAAGCGTATGAGTCATCGTTACTTGGACGCTATTGGTAAGTAAGGGAATATTTTGGAAGCAAACTGCACGACACGGCCAGTGATGGCCTGACGCCCCACTGCGCTTCTTGTCAGATGGGACCGCGAGGAGTGGCGGACACACAGTGACAGAGAGTCGGCGGAGCTTCCTCTGACGCCCTGCCGTGTTGCCGCGACTATTCCACAACAGGGAGAGTTTCCTGTACCGACCACTTTTGAGAACGTTTTATGACATGGAATGAGGAATAACCTTAGAAGAAAGAGCTAATATCTGCTGAAAGTAGTCACAACTTTTGGGAAGGACCCCGGAGATCACTATCAGGCTGGTAAAAAGAAAGACCCCATTCTTTGAAATGGAGGGACGCCGCTGAATGCGCAGCTCTTAACAAAAAACTTTGTTCAACAACATGGGCGTTGGTTCATCTGGAACCTTTCCCACAGTGACTGAGAGCACAGAAACGCCGAAAGAAAGCTCCTTTATTGATTTATGAAAGAGAAAGGAAGAGAGAGGAACGATTTTTTTCTGAGGATACTGTTAGAAAGAATTTCACTAGTTAACCAAGTTAAAACACAGTCCAGGGAAGGGGGTATGCACTCTCAGAGACATATCGGCAGTGGTCAGAGCTCGCAAGATATAGAATCCAGCTAGTCCCATCTAATTTTTAACGAAAAACGCGGTAAAACGAGGCTTTCTTAATGGACGCCGTGGCACAATAAATACTCAATTTATCTTACTCTCATATCCTCCCGGTGACCTCGCAAGGCTTCTTCGCAGGACTTCATGTCCATCACAGATCTTCAACTTATGATATCAGCTTAGAAGAAACGACGGTGGCAGTGTTACAGATTGAGGTCACAACATTATGGCGCCAACAGCTACATTTTAGTGACACCGAGTCGCTTCTGCGTGAGGTAGGAAAGTCAAATCAGTTTACAGCTATAACATCTTGAGCTCCACTCTAACGATTTATCTTGCGGTCGTGAATCATTTGCTTCCAAATTCCACAACAGGTGAGTGGTACTATCTTCCCTAATTGTAAGTGTTGCCCTCGGCAGTTCTGTCCTTTACTATCTCATTTCATAACAATCACTAATTACGTCATTTCTTTCCATTTTTCCCCATGAACATCACGTCAGGTTAATGGACTTGCGTTCACACGACCTGCTATAAGCAAATGTTGATAGATATCTTCCCATACGAGGTATTTATGAAATATTGTTAAAAATTAAATATACTTATCATAATTTTGAATCATCGAGATGATAAATAAACCAGCTTAATTCAATTGCACATTCCTAATCATAAGAAAACCACCTACACCTGCAGCATGGAGAACTCTTAGGGCGATTACGGTCTGGAAGACCACAACTTTGCTTCAGATATGTATGAAAGAGGCTCAAAGGAAACTGGCATCACCAGTCAAAAATGGTTCAAATGGCTCTGAGCACTATGGGACTTAACATCTGAGGTCATCAGTCCCCTAGACTTAGAACTACTAAAAGCTAACTAACCTAAGGACGGTACACACATCCATACCCGAGGCAGGATTCGAATCTGCGACGTAGCAGCAGCGCGGTTCAAGACTGAAGTGCCTACAACCGCTTAGCCACAACGGCCGGCCATCACCAGTCGTCATCGGGAATGTATTGTATTGTATTGTATGTTAACCGGGGACCTAGAAACGACGGAGAGACTCCGTCCCCACCGCAGCCGCAGTGCTCCACAACCCCACGACGACTACCGCAGTCCATTCCACGCCTCTGCCGCCCCACACCGAACCCAGGGTTATTGTGCGGTTCGGCTCCCGGTGGACCCCCCAGGGAACGTCTCACACGAGACGAGTGTAACCCCTATGTTTGCGTGGTAGAGTAATGGTGGTGTACGCGTACGTAGAGAACTTGTTTGCACAGCAATCCCCGACATAGCGTAACTGAGGCGGAATAAAGGGAACCAGCCCGCATTCGACGAGGCAGATGGAAAACCGCCTAAAAGCCATCCACAGACTGGCCGGTTCACCGGACCTCGACAAATCCGCTTGAACATCGGGAATGTACTCGCACCACTGACGACTGAGGCACATAGCGATTAGTGGAATAGAGTTAAAATCACGCAGCAGAGGACCAACAAAGAACCGACTTCAATGAGAGCTAAATGGATTGAACTCTTTCAGTCATAGCACCACCAAAGTGTATATCTTCTTCTTAGCATCTTGATGACAACCATCTATATGAAGTGTAGTGTCTCAGCAAGGGGCACTGCTTTTGGACTTTCTGATGCCAGATCCTCTTGCTTCACTATGCTTGGGAGTATGGTGGTCCGCAGCTCGTGGTTGCGCGGTAGCTTTCTCGCTTCCCGCGCCCGGGTTCCCGGGTTCGATTCCCGGCGGGGTCAGGGATTTTCTCTGCCTCGTGATGACTGGGTGTTGTTTGCTGTCCTTAGGTTAGTTAGGTTTAAGTAGTTCTAAGTTCTAGGGGACTCATGACCTCAGATGTTAAGTCCCATACTGCTCAGAGCCATTTGAACCATTTTTTTGGAGTATGGTGTAAACAGGGTCGTGAAGGAAATACATCATTGTCTTCCCAACACCACACGCACAGGACACATCTTGGTTATCGCAGAGCCCACATTTTAAAATGGGAGTTTTACTTTGGCCAATGGCCATGCAGGCCCATGACAGGCCGTTTCCTGGGGATAACTCCTCTTTTGGTGGTATCCAATCACTTCTAGCTCTTTCCTGCCAGCGTTGACGCCTCTCCTCCGCCTTTGACTTCACAAAGGGGAAGTACTTGTGATGAAGCTTTTGCTGCTGCGAAGACGTCCAGCAACAGGTTCATGCCCATGAGGCGGATGTCTGTCAACAGAGCTGGCTTTGGTTCTTTCGGATTTCACTGTTAGTATCCGGCTGCTATCGGCTGGAGCTATTTCGGCCAGAACCTGTATCTTCTCGACTTTGACTGGTGCCAAGCATCTTGTCAATTGGATACAAGTTTGGTGAAAAGCAATACCACCCTGTTTGGAGAATGGTTCAAATGGCTCTGAGCACTATGGGACTTAACATCTGTGGTCATCAGTCCCCTAGAACTTAGAACTACTTAAACCTAACTAACCTAAGGACATCACACACATCCATGCCCGAGGCAGGATTCGAACCTGCGACCGCAGCAGTCGCGCGGTTCCGGACTGCGCGCCTAGAACCGCTAGACCACCGCGGCCGGCCCCTGTTTGGAGAGGCAGGATTACTACAACACAGAGAAGCATTTTCTCATGTCGAGAAGCATAAAGGTAGAGCCGACATCCAAAGTACATGTAGGCTTACTTCCAAATCTTGTGCCTTTGCGTTTTCGTAAGATACAGTTTGGTGCTGTGATTCTGCCAGCATGTTCCTTGGGTTACTTGTATGCATAAAATATCACAGATATGGTTTTGACAGAGAGCAGATAATAAAGCTGCTTTGGTTGTGTAACGTCCCCTTAGAAAAATTAATGAATTACTGTGCTGTTAAACATTTTATGCTATTTGCTTTTCAAACAGCTGAGCAAAACTGAACGTACTCAGACACTACTCTCTTTACTCATTCTGATCAACACTAAACTGACACACAATATTTTTAGCGCAACGCAATCTGACTTTTAATAATCCCTACAAAAGAATAGCCCTGACTAACAATAACCTATACCTTTCATGAATCACTTACCTCACAAAAATCTTCGTTACTCGAACTACTGCAATACAGGGAGCGCCAATACTGCCAGCTAAATAAAAGATTCTAACTACTGAAGGCACTAACTACTGATAGGCATAGCAAATGAAAGATTTTGATAAAGAACAAACAATGTATTTACCTTAATAGTGTTCAAAAGTCATAATATATATGTCAGTTCGTGATATCCAGTGTTACAAATTTGCTGTCTCTGTCCACATCATTCGCTCTCAAAACCCCGCCATCTCACTCCCGACATCCACCACTGCTGGCGGCTCACCTGCAACTGCGCAACGCTACGCGCTGTTAACATCCAACTGCCCAACACTACAATAGCGAATATTACAAAAATGCTAACCAGGGATAGATAACATTCCATCAGAATTTCTAAAATCATTGGGGGAAGTGGCAACAAAACGACTATTCAAGTTGGTGTGTAGAATATATGAGTCTGGCGATATACCATTTGACTTTCAGAAAAGCATCATCCACACAATTCCGAAGACGGCAAGAGCTGATAAGTGCGAGAATTATCGCACAATCAGCTTAACAGCTCATGCATCGAAGCTGCTTACAAGAATAATACACAGAAGAATGGAAAAGAAAATTGAGAATGCGCTAGGTGACGATCAATTTGGCTTTAGGAAAAGTAAAGGGACGAGAGAGGCAATTCTGACGTTACGGCTAATAATGGAAGCAAGGCTAAAGAAAAATCAAGACACTTTCATAGGATTTGTCGACCTGGAAAAAGCGTTCGACAATATAAGATGGTGCAAGCTGTTCGAGATTCTGAAAAAAGTAGGGGTAAGCTATAGGGAGAGACGGGTCATATACAATATGTACAACAACCAAGAGGGAATAATAAGAGTGGACGATCAAGAACGAAGTGCTCGTATTAAGAAGGGTGTCAGACAAGGCTGTAGCCTTTCGCCCCTACTCTTCAATCTGTACATCGAGGAAGCAATGATGGAAATAAAAGAAAGGTTCAGGAGTGGAATTAAAATACAAGGTGAAAGGATATCAATGATACGATTCGCTGATGACATTGCTATCCTGAGTAAAAGTGAAGAAGAATTAAATGATCTGCTGAACGGAATGAACAGTCTAATGAGTACAGAGTATGGTTTGAGAGTAAATCGGAGAAAGACGAAGGTAATGAGAAGTAGTAGAAATGAGAACAGCGAGGAACTTAACATCAGGATTGATGATCACGAAGTCAATGACGTTAAGGAATTCTGCTACCTAGGCAGTAAAATAACCAATGACGGACGGAGCAAGGAGGACATCAAAAGCAGACTCGCTATGGCAAAGAAGGCATTTCTGGCCAAGAGAAGTCTACTAATATCAAATACCGGCCTTAATTTGAGGAAGAAATTTCTGAGGATGTACGTCTGGAGTACAGCGTTGTATGGTAGTGAAACATGGACTGTGGGAAAACCGGAACAGAAGAGAATCGAAGCATTTGAGATGTGGTGCTATAGACGAATGTTGAAAATTAGGTGGACTGATAAGGTGAGGAATGAATAGGTTCTACGCAGAATCGGAGAGGAAAGGAATATATGGAAAACACTGATAAGGAGAAGGGACAGGATGATAGGACATCTGCTAAGACATGAGGGAATGATTTCCATGGTACTAGAGGGAGCTGTAGAGGGCAAAAACTGTAGAGGAAGACAGAGATTGGAATACGTCAAGCAAATAATTGAGGACGTAGGTTGCAATTGCTACTCTGAGATGAAGAGGTTAGCACAGGAAAGGAATTCGTGGCGGGCCGCATCAAACCAGTCAGTAGACTGAAAAAAAAACCAGCCACAGACTGAACACAGCACAGCCGGTGATTTTCATACAGAGCGCTACGTGGCGTTACCAATATAAAAACCTAAACAGCTTACTTACAGTTGTTGAAAATTCCTCGGTGTTCATCGAGACTGATCTTAGGGGTACACTCGAAAAGGACGTATTCTGTAAATCCTTGGTTTTCATTGTAGTGAGAGGTTTGCCCAGGCCAGTGGCTCTGTTACCGGGGGACTTCGAGTGATCTTTTCGTTGAAAGAACACCACATGTGGAGGCACCTGTCTTGGAAGCATCTCTCTTGTCACCCATTTTCAGGATTGTAGTTAGAAAATCATAGCGCTATTCCACCACCCTGCGACATCGGACGAATACCACGACTACAGCAGGAGACGCACAATATGTGGTTTTGATTTCTGATGACAAGAAAACACCGCTCTCGCTCTGCTATTGCACTTCTCGACGGTAGATTTGTAAAGAACAAACTAACCGGAATCGAACGCCACAGCCGTTTGTTTAGATGGCTGGACAGACGTCTGCGTTGCGTCACGGCGGCTTGCCCATGCCAGTGGGCCGGGGACGGCCGCTCGCCGAGAACCGCGGGTCCGCCGCCTGCGGCAGCGCGCCGCGCTGGCGGTCACGGTGCGCTTCTAATTAGGCGGAGGCGGCGTGGGGCTGGCCGGTGCCGAGACGAGACGAGTGGCGCGGCCTTGCGGCTGCGGCTGCGGCTGCGGCTGCGGCCGCCCACGCACCAGAGACCAGTGACAGGTGTTCGGCGGCGCGGGCCGCGCAGCCTTGGCGATTACCAGTCCACATCTCGCCGCGAGAGACCAAACAAAGGCGCTGCCGTACAAAGCACCTGGCCGTGACTGGCAGAGAGGCTCGCGCGATTCCCATGTGGCGGCCCCCTCTAGAGCCTTGCTCCATACACGAATTGTCGACGTCTGCACTTCCCTCTATGAGGGTCAGCAGTACGTATGTGACAGCAACCGCTACCTAATAGAGGCTTCCAGTTCATTCAAGATTTATTGTTTCAACAGTGCATATGTAGGACATTAAATATACAGATCAATAGCACAAACAGTTCTGAGGTACCAGGTTTTGATCTATGCTGAAACACCTGCATTAGCACATGGTGTAGCCTCCATAGGCGGAAATGCAGGCTCTGACTGTGGCATTCACCCAATCGTACAGATGGCGAATACCGCCAAAATGGTTCAAATGGCTGTAAGCACTTTGGGACATAACATGTGAGGTCATCAGTCCCCTAGACTTAGAACTACTTAAACCTAACTAACCTAAGGACATCACACACATCCATACCCGAGGCAGGATTCGAACCTGCGCCTGTAGCAGCAGCGCGTTTCCGGACTGAAACGCCTAGAACCGCACGGGCGCGGATACTGTCCTGGGATACTTTGGGCCATGCCTGTTTTGAACTGTTCACGTGGTTGTGTAAGAGTTGTTCGAAGAGTCCCACCAAGTACTTCTCACCCAATCATATACCACACGTGCTCGATTCGAAACAAGTCCGGAGCTTTTGCTGGCCAGAGAATTTCGTGCACGTCTTGCACAGGACACTGAGTTTCACTGGCACATTATCGTGTTGAAACAACAAACCACCTTCGTGTTGCAAGAATAGCAGAAGGACGGGTCTAGGAACACTATGCACTTACTGAGCGCTGGTTAGTATCCTCGCGAAAGGTACGAGAGTTGTAGCTTATCACATCCCAAATCATAAGGCCTGGTTTGGAGCCAGTGTGTCTTGAATGAATGCACTCTACGAGACAGCACTCACTAGATCTACATCGTACGTGTAAACGACCATCAATTCCGTGTAGAGAGAATCTGTTTTCATTGCTGAGGACCACAGCGCGCCATTCCATCTTCCAAGTGATCCTCTGATGGCACCAGTCGAGCCGTGCACGTCGCTACTATGGCATGAGTGAAAGACCCATAGTCCCACTGCTAAAACCAATTCACAGCAGTTGGTGTTGACATGTCTGTGCTCATAAGACTTGTCATCCATGCTGTAGTAGCTGCATGATCTGCCATTTCTGCCCTTACAATAAAACGGTCCTGCCGGGCTTCTCTGCCGCGTGGACTTCCATAACCTCGTCTATGGGTGTGACAATGTTCAGGTGACCACTGATACAGGCTTCGTTGCACAACTGTCGCAACACGTGCAACTTGTGTGGCGATCCTCTAAAAGGACCACTCGCCTCTCGGAAGGCTACGGTTTGACCCTATTTGAACTCGTTCATTTGGCTGTAGGAAGCACGAGTGCGTATCGGTGGCATGCTTCTTGCTTGCTTCAAACGTTTGCACCGCTCTGAGCCTGCTGACTGTGACCCTTACCTATTAAAGGATAAAAGCAGATCGCGTTCAGGTAGGCACTATGCCATCTGTTGACGGATAATGTTGAAACCATTATCAGTACACCTACTATCCCCCAGGTGGCATATGCCATCATCAGATCAAAGTTGATGTCGGCTTTCTAATTTTTCTCTCTGGCGGTCTGTGTTACAGAACGCCGCGCATAAAAACGGGATTTCTCAGGGGTTCGATATCTCCAGTTCTACTGGTCATAGAAAGGTAGGGCCAAGTGGTTTGGATAGCCCTTGCGCTTCGGACCACATGTATACGCTACAGAAGGTTCGCCCTACTGTAACTATCCTACAGTACCGGGTCAAACTGTGAGTATTACGAGGGTCACTCCAAAAGAAATGCACATTTTTTTTTAAATCCATCTTTTATTCTACATGTTTGAAAGTTTTACAGTGTGTAGATACATCCTTTAGGAACAATATTTCATTTCTGCACATAATTTCCATCCCTCTCAATTGCCTTACGCCATCTTCGAACCAGCGCCTGTATACGCGCACGGTAAAATTCTGGACCAACATGTTTGGCAGCGTGCACAAGGGAGTCATCATCTTCAAACCTTGTTCGACGAAGAGAGTCTTTCAGTTTCCCAAAGAGATGATAGTCACATGGAGCCAGGTCAGGACTGTAAGGCGGGTGTTTCAGTGTTGTCTATCCGAGTTTTGTGATCACTTCCATGGTTTTTTGACTGTCATGTGGCCGTGAATTGTCGTGCAACAGCAAAACTTCCTGCTTTTGCGATGTGGTCGAACACGACTCAGTCGTGCTTGACGTTTCTTCAGTGTCGTCACATATGCATCAGAATTTATAGTGGCTCCACTTGGCATGATGTCCACAACCAAGAGTCGTTCGGAATCGAAAAACACAGTAGCCATAACTTTTCCAGCAGAAGATGTGGTTTTGATGAGAGTGAGTCACTACTGGGTCGGAACTGTGTTTTGTCCTCCAAATAAAACTCGTGCACTGGTGAGGAGCGCCAAAGATGACCGCGGTTTGAGGAAGGCCGGCGTGTACCAGATTCCGTGTCAATGTGGCAAGTCGTATATTGGTCAGACGATGCGTACCGTCGAGGATCGATGCCGTGAACACCAGAGGCACACTCGACTGATGTATCCGAGCAAGTCGGCGGTCGCTGAACATTGTTTGTCGGAAAATCACGCCATGGAGTATGACCGCACGAGGATTCTGGTACAGACGTCGAGATACTGGGACAGCGTTGTTAGAGAGGCCATCGAAATTCGCACCAATAACGACCTCATAAACCGTGACTGTGGCTATAATCTTAGCAAGGCTTGGGAACCAGCAATCGGGGTAATCAAGAGTAAATCGAGCAAACGTATAGTTGTGACGGCCACGGCGGACAGAGCCATCACACCGACGTCATCTCAGACGCCGTCGCAATCTGTTCCACCGCGCGACCGTGGCGCGGGTCGTGGACGGTGGAGGGAGCGCGCCGCGGGCGGAGGGTATTTAAATCGGCCGCCGCCGCGACCGAACCCAGTTCCCTCTGAGCAGCCATAGCGTACGGATCTCCGTGCCGGCACGTTCACAGGAGCTCAGTCCGTCAGTTCACCTGATGATGGCGACATGTATGATCGCCGAAATATTGTGCCCGTTGGACACTATAGACCGGCAGCATACTCGTGGATATTTTGATTATCAAATACGCCGGGAGAAACTCAAGAATCACATCATACACCTTTACGGGGAGGAGACGTGTGGCAGCATGAAGAAATTTGAAAAGTTGCGCCACCGTAGATGTCGTTTGCTAAGTACTCTTGCCTTTCTAAAGAGATGTCGTTCCGAGAATGTTGTTCCAAATTTTGCTAAGGTTATGCATCACATCGATTCTGCAGCAGCTAAGAGAATCAAGAAACGAGCCAGCCTCGCATTGTTACGTGAGAGAGTGCAATTCACCCGCCGGAGCCTTGAGTTTATCTCACAGGAATTACTCAAACTACATTTGCAACTGGCTAGTAAGTTCACTTCTTGTTCCTGGGATTGGATTGATGGTGTCACCTGGGTGTCAGCTGATTCCGCCCATAAGAAGGCTACGGGACGTCAAACAGCTAAGTTCTCACGTCTCCTTGACAAACCATCTCTGCAGGTTCCGTGCAAGACTGTCATCAATTTGAGTGGCATGGTGTTGAGTGATGATGCGGTCTCGGTTTTGCAGAAAGGTCTCAACTTTGCTCCCACCCCCAAGTTCACTCCGGTCGCAGAAATTGTTAGTGCTGTTGAACAGGTTGCAGCTCGACTTCCGCCAGAATCAGCCGAGGAAATACGTCGTGAAACTTGTCGTGCGTTGATGAAATCCAAGCCGATGAAGTCAAATATCAGCAGTAAAGAGAGGGCGGCCATTCTTGATCTGAGGGAGCGCTCTGAAATTGTTGTCTTATCGGCTGACAAAGGCAATGCTACAGTTGTTGTCTCCCATAAGGACTACACTGATAAGATGCAGAGCCTGCTAAATGACGATTACTACCGGAAGATCAGCGTTGACCCTACAAAGAAGGTGGAGAACAAGACGAGGGCGCTTCTCAAGGACGCAGATTTACCGGAGGGTGACGCTAAGAAATTGTTACGCCAAGGTCCGGTACCGCCTAGACTATATGGACTCCCGAAGGTTCACAAAGAGGGGGTACCATTACGCCCCATTGTCAGCAACATCAGGGCACCTACATATTTGTTGGCCAAATACCTGACGGGAATATTAAGTCCTTATGTGGGTAAATGCCCTCATCACATCCGTAATTCCGTGGGTTTTGTTAAACGCCTTGATAGCTTCAGGTTGGATGAGTCAGATATCATGGTGAGTTTTGACGTCGTTTCCTTGTTTACGAGGGTACCACTGCGAGAGTCACTAGAATTGATTAGTCAGAAGTTTGACGAGAAGACCACTGAACTTTTTAGGGATGTCTTCACTTCCACGTATTTTCTTTTTAACGGAGAATACTACGAACAAACGGAGGGAGTCGCCATGGGTAGCCCACTCTCACCGGTGGTAGCGAATTTGTACACGGAGAACTTCGAGGAGGAAGCCCTGTCGTCATCCGTATGGAAACCTACTTGCTTTTTCCGTTACGTGGACGACACGTTCGTCATCTGGCCACATGGTATGGATAAACTCCTTGACTTCCTTACACATCTAAACTCCATACACCCCAACATCAAATTCACTATGGAGACTGAAACGGAGGGTAAATTACCTTTCCTTGACGTCTTGGTCAAGAGAAGGGCTGGCGGCACCCTAGGTCGTGGGGTGTATCGGAAGACTACGCACACTGATCTGTATTTGCACGCAGACAGCTGCCACCACCCTTCACAGAGGAATGGGACTTAAAACTCTAGTACATAGGGCGCGCACTATCTCTGACGCAGAGAGTCTACCCCAGGAATTGGAACATCTGAGAACTGTATTTCGAAAAAATGGGTACTCAGAGTGGCAGATTCAACGTGCTCTCCGCCCAACCACTGCAGCACAACCTGTTGAGATGGATGAAGTCACGAGGGAGGAGGTAGGCACTGCATTTACTCCATACACAGGCGCACTCTCGGGGAAAATTGCCCGCATTCTGGAGAAACACCGGGTCGGAACTGTGTTTTGTCCTCCAAATAAAACTCGTGCACTGGTGGGGAGCGCCAAAGATGACCTCGGTTTGAGGAAGGCCGGCGTGTACCAGATTCCGTGTCAATGTGGCAAGTCGTATATTGGTCAGACGATGCGTACCGTCGAGGATCGATGCCGTGAACACCAGAGGCACACTCGACTGATGTATCCGAGCAAGTCGGCGGTCGCTGAACATTGTTTGTCGGAAAATCACGCCATGGAGTATGACCGCACGAGGATTCTGGTACAGACGTCGAGATACTGGGACAGCGTTGTTAGAGAGGCCATCGAAATTCGCACCAATGACGACCTCATAAACCGAGACTGTGACTATAATCTTAGCAAGGTTTGGGAACCAGCGATCGGGGTAATCAAGAGTAAATCGAGCAAACGTATAGTTGTGACGGCCACGGCGGACAGAGCCATCACACCGACGTCATCTCAGACGCCGTCGCTATCTGTTCCACCGCGCGACCGTGGCGCGGGGCGCGGACGGCGGAGGGAGCGCGCCGCGGGCGGAGGGTGTTTAAATCGGCCGCCGCCGCGACCGAACCCAGTTCCCTCTGAGCAGCCATAGCGTACGTATCTCCGTGCCGGCACGTTCACAGGAGCTCAGTCCGTCAGTTCACCTGATGATGGCGACATGTATGATCGCCGAACTATTGTGCCCGTTGGACACTATAGACCGGCAGCATACTCGTGGATATTTTGATTGTACTTATTCTGATGATAGAAAACTGAAACATATTAATAGTATTAATAGTAAGACTTATGAAAAACTTTCAGCGTTCGGCTCCACAAATTTAAATTATATGTAAAGTTTTACTCCAGTGCGTGGGAAATAAACATCCCAGGTTGGGATGCATAAACTAAAACCAGAGGAGGGGATGGTCTGATGCAGAGGGAGGGGGGCGGGGGATTCCCCCCTATCCCCCCCTGCAAATCGCACACTGGTTTCCCCCTGACTCGTTTTCACAGCACAGGAATTCTATGACGAACGTCAAGTGTAGCAGCCATCTTGAAGACATACTGTGACGTTTCCACTCACAGGAACAGGTTGAACTAAGTTTGAAAACAAGCGGGAAGAATGTATCTACACATTGTAAAACTTTCACACATGCAGAATGAAAACTATTTTTACAAAAATAGTGTGCATTTCTTTTGGAGTGACCCTCGTACATACATCTTCCACCTTAGGCAAATACAGCAAATCGGTTGATTCTTTTTTTGCTTTCGATGTGGAAGACGGTGTGCCTTGAGAGGCTTATGGAAGAACCATTTAGTTCATGGAGTGTTCCCGAGAAAACACAGAAAACATGATTTCTGGGTACCAAAACCGAGCCGCGGATTCCATATTCGTGCTATTTTATGCTGAGAGGGAAGGATACAGTGGCAGTGCAAAAGAAGAGGAAAAGTAATAAACACTGGAAGGTAATAAGCGACGATTGTGGTTAAGAAATAGCGAAGGAGACGATGGCAGAGTGAGAGAAAGAGAGGGATACAGTGATAGTGCCACATAGTTGACAGTGACAGACCAGTGCTAGGAAAAGAGTGAAGCAGACTGTGCCAGCGGGAGAGGAATGAAGAGGAATGAAGTTAGTTGAGGTTGTGAGGGTGAGAGGTGAGTTGCAAGTTAAAAAGAGTACGAGTATGTTCGCATGCCATATTTTTGGGAAAATTTTGAAACGTAGAATGTGCTCTACAGTGTGATGTTTTCCACCGTCTACAAACTCTTGATTAATCGATGAGAGGATACGGAGCAAAAAAGATCTATCAACTTTTGTCCAGAAATGCATGGTTTCCATGCCACAGACCATTTATTCAACCATACTTTGCTACAGAGACTGTGGTCTAATACGCGCTGTACCTTGCAACCACAGTTACAGTATGCATGGTTTCCCGCTGGAGTGTGGTACTGTTTCTCTCGTACGCATTTGCGTACGTCGTGTCCTAGCGCCCTCTTCTGCCATAATCAATGGTAATGTTGAGTCCGATTCAGTTCTCTTGCTGACTCACCTAGTTGTGGAAGTGATACAGCGTTGTACACAATGATTCCGTTTTCGAATCGAGAGCTTGCGGCCATGGTTTCTACTTATGGAAAGGCAAATGGCAAATGCATCGTTAGGGATTTCAGTATTCCGAGATCCACAGTGTTAAGAGTGTCCCGAGAATACCAGACTTCAGGCATTACCTCTCATCACGGGCAACGCAGTGGGCAACGGACTTCACTTAACGACCAAGAGCAGCGTCGTTTGCGTAGAGACAAGCAGCTCTGCGTGAAATAACAGCAGAAATGAATGTGAAAGTGCGACGAACGTACCCTTTTGGACAGAGCGGCGAAATCTGACGTTCAAGTGCTACGGCAGCAGACGAGCGACGCGGGTGCCTTTGCTAACAGCACGACATCGCCTGCAATGCCTCTCCTGCTCTCGTGATCATATCGGTAACGCCCTAGACCACTGGAAAACTGTGGCCTGGTCAGGTGAACCCCGATTTTAGTTGGTAAGAGCTGGTGGTAAGGCTCGAGTGTGGCGCAGACCCCACGAAGCGATTGACCGAAGTTGTCCACAAGGCATTTTGCTATCTGGTGGTGGCTCCATAATGGTGCGGCCTGCGTTTGCGTGGAATGGACTGGGTCCTATGGTCCAGGTGAACCGATCATTGACTGGAAATGATTATGTTCGCCTACTTGGAGATCATTTGCAGCCATCGTGGACTTCATGTTCATAAACAAAGATGGAATTTTTATGGATGACGGTGCGCTATGTCACCGGTTTGTAAAACGTTCTGGATAATTCGAGCGAATGATTTGGCCACCCGCATCGCGCGACGTGAATCCTATTGAAACTTACTGGCAGATCAAAAACTTTGTTTCGAATCGAGTCTTGAACTAGGGACCTTTGCCTTTCGCGGGCAAGTGCTCTCCCGACTGAGATACCCAGACACGACTTAGGACCCGTCCTCACAGCTATACTCTCGGTAGTGTCTCGACTCCTACCTTCCATGTTTCACCGTTTGAATCTCAGGAAGTTTCATATGAGTGCACACTTCGCTGTAGAGTCAAAATTTCATCCTGAGATCATGAATCACATTGTTTATGCAACATAATCGAGAGGTCAGTTCGTGCACAAAGTCCTGCATCGTGAACACTTTCTCACTTATGGACGTCTGTAAAGGCAGCGTGGCACAACATTTCTGTAGGGGGCTTCCAGCCACTTGTGTATGAACGAAACTACTGTTTGGGGCTGTATGCATTACTTCATTGTGGAGTTCTACATTTAGTGTCTTACGTTTTTATGTTGCAGTTTTATTATTTGTTACAACATGTTCCTTAAATCGAATACGGAAATTGTGCCCTGTCAATCCTTTGACAATCTTAGCGCGCTCTGCAGGTTTTATTTTACATACTTCCGTGTTGTCAGCAATGTTATGCCATAGTGTGATTTCTATGGAACACAATGTAAGTAATGCTTCCTATGATGATTGATTTAGGAAAACATCTAACAATTTTATGTTTTATTTTCCAGTTACGTAATCGTTATCTTCTTAGTACTCTTGTTGCACGCGATTTTGTTTCTGGACATAGTCGCATTTTAGCTTTAATTAATTCATGTAATTTGATTACGGCACTACTTTACAGCTGTTTGCTTCTGCCACTTGCTTGAGAGTATCTACTGTTTGTCGCGTTTTGTAAAGGTCAGCTTTAAAAGTTTATTAATCTTGCTACTACAGTAATCTCTTTTATGCTGTATGAGGCGATAGGGTTTCTCGTTTATTATGTTTCTCTGTTTATGCTGAACAAGTGTCCTCTACTGTATTTAAATATGAATAGATCTAACAAGCTTATGGCTTTATTTTCTTCAACTGTGAAGTTGGTTTTGGGATATTTTTTGTTAAATCTAGCTTCTAGGTGTTCGCTGTCCGGCTTGCCTCATTTAACAGTTAAGAATCAGTCGTCGATCTACCTCGCATAATATTTGATTCTCCCTGCGATATCCCGACAATTAGTGACGAATTTCTTTTGAGCTCTGTGGTAAACATTTCATCGGACAGTTTCCCATCGCTAAACCATCGTTATTTTTGTAAGATTTATTGTTGAAAGTAAATAAGTTGAAGCTTAACGTAAATTCAATCAGATCTAAAATTTCATGTGTTTCTCTAAGCCTTAGTTTTTTTTCGTTTAGTTATTATACCCAGTGTATAATTAATTAACTCATGAAGTCTGCATTGATTTAAAATCTCCAAAGATGCGAAATTAGCATCAGATGGTTTAATGACGTCCTCTACGTAATTAGAAAATTACTTTCGTATTCTGAACTGTACACGATTACTTAAACCTCTTGCATAAAGTTTCATACCTGAGGTATTTAACACTGTGCGAATAAGGCACATATTTTCTTTTTTTTATATATATTTAATATGAAACTTTGAATATCTTCTACTTGTTTCAACAGATGTTCAGAATATGAGTCAAACAGATGATCATAGCAAGGAGAAAAGTGACAGTTGATTGTACTAAAAAATTAACCTAGTGTAACTTTAGGCAAAGTAAAGTATTGCAAAATGTTTGAAAACCTCATAAAATGGCAATAGTCTACGGGGCAAGGTGGGTGATATGTAATACGCTTAAGAAACAAGAAGAAACAAAAGAAATACAAGATCAAGAGAGAAGTGCTAGGATTAAAAACGGCGTGAGGTGAGAATGCCGTATTTCTCCTATGCGGTTCACTCAGTTTATCGAGGAAACAATGTAGCAATGAAAGGGAACGCTACAAGATGTGTTAAAGTTCAGAATTATAGAAGATAAATAATAAGATTCGCTGATAACATTAACATCCTGTGCGTAAGTGAAAAATTACTGTCATCAGTTAACTGTCTACTGAGAGCAAAATATAAATTGAGTTTGAACCAAATATAGACGAGATTATCGAGAAGCGACAAAACTGAGATAAGAGAAAATTTAATCTCAAAACTGAGGATCACTTGTGGTACGAAATAAAGGATTTTTGCTACCTTGGAGAAAAAAACAGTGTATGACGGACGTAGCAAAAAGAACGTGACAAGATTATTTACATGTGAAAGGGATCATACAAGTCCAAAGATGTGTATATATATCAAACACAGGCTTTAATTTGAGAGAAAAATTTCTGAGAATGTACGTCTGCACTACAGCATTGTATGAAAGTGAATCATACGCTGTGGGAAAACGACGATCAAAGAAATAGGTGGCAAACACTAACTTGATGAAGAGCTGGATCAAAACTTCTAGAGAAAGAGAGGTATATAACGAATGATATATCCCCAGAAGACAGACAGTAGAATATATACAATGACTAATTGAGGTCACTGGGTGTAAATGCTAAAGATGAAGCGTGTTGCTATTTGAGCGGCAAAATGTCTGTCAGTGGCAGAAGTAAAGAGATGTTAAAACTTAGAGTGTCACAAGCAAGAAATATTGTTAAGTGGTTGTAAGCATTTTCTGAAAGCGTTTGTTCGCTGAGTAAACTTAAATAGAAAGGATATGTAAACTAAAGCAATAGAAACAAGAATAGTAGCGTCTGAATTGTGTAACAGAAGAATACTGAAGATCAGATGTGTTGATCAGGAAAATAATGAAGTGCTAAGTGGAATCGATGAGAACGACCTTTATGGGGCCATTTAACTAAAAGAAGGTTGCAGTAGTTACGCAGGAATGATTGTGTCACAACGCTGTCACTGTGTCAGTCAGACGTACGTATCCCGACATCAGCACGTATGTTGGCAAAATGTCATCGTTACCTCCGTGCATGTTAATTGGACCCGCACAGTACACTGTATGTTCTGTATGTTCAGCACTCAATTTGCTCGCTGTATCTCACAGTCATCAGACTTGGTAATCATATCGATGTCTACAGATGCAGTTACATAATTCTGAAATCGGTATCATTTTGTACACATGCCCACAAAAAAAAAAAAAAAAAAAAAAAAAAAAACCGTCGGAAACATCATAAATTAATACTAAATATGAATAAAGGAAATTACAACGAATCTGAATAAATGAAACAATGCAACATGCATATTACTCAGTTCTTCTCTGATGCTATAAGATTTTATGCGTCCGAATACGCGAATTTGTAAAAACTATTTAATCGATATATATGTCCTTTAAGCGGTTATTTTGATTTATTTGTTGACTAAAAGCTCGAAACCTTGCTTTCAAAAGCAATTTGCTTACTACCAATGAGAGTAACTACAAAGTATTACTGGTAGTGAAGCAATTCACGATATGATTTACTTTGATAGTTCATGTAGTCTCGAGGCAGAAAGTGGACTGTTGGCATTCATAATATCACAGATGATAGTGTACTGAAAATTCTCTATATTGCTGACAATTCCATATATTTACGCAAAGGATAAAGATAAAGATGTCAACCACCTAAATGATGGTTTGAACACCACAGTGCTTTACTAGGCGTTGCCCTGTTTGAGATGGAATGTCCTTGCTTTACACCGACTTTTAAAATCACGTATCCAGCTGTAGGAGACCTTCAGTTTACACCGACACCGAATCAGAATATAAATACTGCCTGGAGCTGAAGAAGCAATAAGTTACAAAGACTGAGACCAACCACGTATTGAACACATAACGTTGGAGTTCTTGGTCTGTCGTCCACTTAATGTTAATAGTACCCTCAGACTTTTTACAGATGATGCAGTTAACTGTAATCAAATACTGTCTAAAAGAAGCTGTACAAATATTCAGTCAGATCTCGAAAACATTTCTAAGTGGAGCAAAGACTGGTAACTTGCTTTAAATGTTCTTACATTTAAAGTTTTCACTTCACAAAACGAAAAAACGTAGTATCATATGGCTAATCTATCAATGAGTCAGAGCTGGATTCGGTCAATTCGTCCAATAACTGGGTGTAGCATTTTGTAGGGATATGAAACGATCACAGAGACTCAGACTTCGAGTTATTAGTAGAATATGGTGAAAATGCAACAGTCTACAAAGGAGATTGCTTGCAAATCAGTCGTATGACACACCCTAGAGTTTGTATCAAGGGTGTGGAAGCCGTAGGAAATAGGACTAAGAGTGGACATTGGAAGTATACGAAGAAGAAAAGTACGAAAGGTCTCAGGTTTGTCCGATCCTTGGGAGAGTGTCACAGACAGGCTCAAAGAACTAAACTGGTAGACTCTTTAAGATGGAAGTAAACTATTCCGAGAAAGCTTACGTACAAAATTACGAGAACTGGCTTTAAATGATGACCCTAGAAATACACCAGAACCCCTTACTTGAGCTCCTATAGCGATCGTGGGGACCAGACTAGATTAACTGCAGCGCGGAAATGAGCACTCTTACAGTAATTCTTCCCACGCTTCATACGTGAATGGAACGGGAAAAAGCCCTAATAACTCTTCCAGTGTACTTTAAATGTAAAAAAATGAGTTCTTAAAAAAACATAAAATGTATCCTATAAGAACAATATTAGTGAGTCGCAATTGGAACCAATCAGAAAAGAAAGACATCAATGTGATAATTTACGGGGATGTGAAGTGGAGTGATCACGTATGATCATTCATAGTGAAACGATAATGTCAGTTTTGTCTCAAGTGATCAGTCGTTTGGCATCCCAGAGCGAGTTGTAAAACGTGAATAACATCGAACGTTACTACCTTGCTGCTATGAGGAGCCTCATTCAGAAAGGATCAGCGGGATAATACTGTTATTTATCACCCACGGACACCTCTTAATGCACTATAAATCCCGTTAACCTTCTTGAATAAGTGTATAGTTGAATCAGATTTTTTTAAAAAAGTTCCGTGGAGGTCAGAGACTGCACGCTGAGTGAGCTACAGCTGCCTTTCAGCAGTCTGGTGGTCTTAAAGCTAACGGGAAACCCATAGTGTGTCAAAATTAATTGTGATCACGCCCCGTGACACACTGTTTTGAACACCAATTGATTGTACTATTTGGTGTGATTAATGGCAGCTTGTTGTGAACGTTGAAAAATACAATGTAATGCAGATGTCTGGGAAAAGCAGTACGAGTACAGCATTCGTTACATATGAAGTCGAAACAGTGCAAACCAATATGAAATGGAACGAACACACAGGGTACATGTAGGAAAGCTGAATGATCGACTTCGGTTTACTGGCAGTATTCAGGGAAAGTGTAGCTCATTTACGAAGTAGACATCACATAAAACACTCGTGTGTCCCAGTCTTGAATTCTGTTTCGCCATCTCGAATGGGCTTCCCAGGAGCAAAGACGGCATTCTTTTCGTGAAACACTGCGGAAAAACATTACGCAACATATTAGCAAAATGATTCAAATGGCTCTGAGCACTATGGGACTTAACATCTGAAGTCATCAGTCCCGTAGAACTTAGAACTACTTAAACCTAACTAAATTAAAGACATCACACACATCCATGCCTGAGGCAGGATTCGAACCTGCGACCGAGCGAGGTGGCGCAGTGGTTAGCACACTGGACTCGCATTCGGGAGGACGACGGTTCAATCCCGTCTCCGGCCATCCTGATTTAGGTTTTCCGTGATTTCCCTAAATCGCTACAGGCAAATGCCGGGATGGTTCCTTTGAAAGGGCACGGCCGATTTCCTTCCCAATCCTTCCCTCACCCGAGCTTGCGCTCCGTCTCTGATGACCTCGTTGTCGACGGGACGTTAAACACTAATCTCCTCCTCCTCCTCGAACCTGCGACCGTAGCAGTCGCACGGTTCCGGACTGAAGCGCCTAGATCCGCTCAGCCGCCGCGACCGGCCGAACATATTCGCATTCTGCTACTCTACGCCCGCATCTCGTGGTCGTGCGGTAGCGTTCTCGCTTCCCACGCCCGGGTTCCCGGGTTCGATTCCCGGCGGGGTCAGGGATTTTCTCTGCCTCGTGATGGCTGGGTGTTGTGTGCTGTCCTTAGGTTAGTTAGGTTTAAGTAGTTCTAAGTTCTAGGGGACTGATGACCATAGATGTTAAGTCCCATAGTGCTCAGAGCCATTTGAACCATTTTTTGCTACTCTACATTAACCTCAGCTGTTTGCGAAACATAAAAATTTGCTCTGGACCAGGAGCCGCTTATCTCGAGTGGTTATCCGAGCACGTCTCCGGGACTTCCATATGTCACGTAGTGACGCTGTGTAAACACAAGCACTGTAGCCATAAATGATGTAACCACGCCTCAACGGGCTAAAATGACTATATAATGTTTGTATCCCTGTATTGGAGTCATTAATAGTGGGAGCAAACTGGTCGTGATTAGGTGACATGTGGAAGTTTACACTGGTCCTGTGGGTGTGGTCAGATAATCGGAGTGGATAAGGCGGCCGCTCGCGATAACCGGGAAATCTGGATTTGAGTATCCGTCCGGCAAAAATGTTCATGTGTCGCAAACAGCTGATGTTTATGTAAAATCGCAGAATGCGAATCTATTATATGATGTTTAGCACAGCTGTTAATAGCCAGTTACAGTGTCAGTTCTGCATGTCTGAGAGACATACTACTGTGAAGTTGCAGACACAGTATGAACACAGTCGTTGTAGCCAGTTATGAGCTTCCTCTAAACAGAGAAATAGTATTTACGACTGACTGCGGAAGCATTCCACCGCCCCTAAACGTACATTTCCCGTAAACAACGCGAATAAGATAAAAGATCCAGAAAGAGATTTTCACTCTGCAGCTTAGTGTGCGCTGACATGAAACTTTCTGGCAGATCAAAACTGTGTGCCGGGCCGTGACTCGAACTCGGGACCTTTGATTTTCGCGGGAAAGTGTTCTACCAACTAAGCTACCCAAGTACGACTCACGCTCCGTCTTCACAGCTTTACTCCTGCCAGTACCTCCGAACTTACCAGAAGCTTTCCTGTCCGGCACACAGTTTTGATCTGCCAGGAAGTTTCATATCAGCGCACACTCCACTGCAGAGTGAAAATCTCATCCTGGAAACATCCCCAGGCTGTGGCTAAGCCATATCTCTGCAATATCCTTTTTTCTGGAGTGGTAGTTCTGCAAGTTTCGCAGTAGAGATTCTGTAAAGTTTGGAAGGTAGGAGACGAGGTACAGCCAGGAGTAAAGCTGTGAGGACGGGGCGTGAGTCGTGCTTGGGTAGCTCAGTTGGTAGAGCACTTGCCCGCGAAAAGCAAAGGTCCCGAGTTCGAGTCTCGGTCCGGCACGCAGTTTTGATCTGCCAGGAAGTTTCAAGATAAAAGATATTAGGGCTCGAACCTCCCAACCCGGAAGAATCTAAGAACACTACTTGAAATGAATCCACGGGTTGGAGGTGTTTGCCGATTGTGTACTGAAACAGTTTAGCGTGACAGAAGCGCTGCCCGCGAGTGTCGGAGCGGCGTGCCGCCGCCAGCTGCGCGGCCCGCCCCAGCCCGGCGAGGCCACGCAGGTGTCGGGGCGGCGCGGCGCGGCGCGGCGGCGGATTTGCACGCGTAGCCCCGCCGCCGCTATCGGCCGTCGTAATCTGTGCCTGCCGGCCTGTCGGCCGCGCCGTGTCCAACATGTGTATTGAATGGAAATTAGGTCCCGATGGGGATCGAACCCTTGTACCCGTACTCTGGTTCTACACGTGCACTTAACGTTCGACGTCGTCAGACTTAAATTCTCACTTTGCCGTTACCTTGTTAGGTCAGAAGACAATTTTACGCTGTCAGTCGATAAACGGCTGTGAATTCCAACAGTTTATCGTTTCTGTACTTTAATATGTTCTGTCTTCTGTATTCGGAGCACTTAATGTTTCTGTGCCTGTCAGTTATACACTGCCGAAATAAAAATTAGTACACCTGGACAGAAGACTTTGTTTCTGATCCGATTACAGCATATGCCACTTGAGGGGAAGTAGATGTACTGATAATGATTTCAGCGTTGCCCACCAACACATAGTGCAGAGGCATAGTTGCTACCTGTGTCTATCGTTTAGTAGGGACTGCTCGCAGCCAAAAGGCTCAGTGTGGTTCAGACGTGTGAAACAAGCAGGCAACCAGGTCACGGAGACGCACTCGTGTTTACTACAGCCCACTGAATTAGTTTGAAAGGGGTCAAATTGTGGTCTTCCGAGTGACAGGATAGTTCGTTTGGAGAATTTGCCACACAAGGAATATCAGACCAGCTGTGTGGCTGGATTGAAGAGTTTTTAGCAAACAGAACACAGCATGTTGTTATCAATGGAGAGACGTCTACAGACGTTAAAGTAACCTCTGGCGTGCCACAGGGGAGTGTTATTGGACCATTGCTTTTCACAATATATATAAATGACTTAGTAGATAGTGTCGGAAGTTCCATGCGGCTTTTCGCGGATGATGCTGTAGTATACAGAGAAGTTGCAGCATTAGAAAATTGTAGCGAAATGCAGGAAGATCTGCAGCGGATAGGCACTTGGTGCAGGGAGTGGCAACTGACCCTTAACATAGACAAATGTAATGTATTGCGAATACATAGAAAGAAGGATCCTTTATTGTATGATTATATGATAGCGGAACAAACACTGGTAGCAGTTACGTCTGTAAAATATCTGGGAGTATGCGTGCGGAACGATTTGAAGTGGAATGATCATATAAAATTAATTGTTGGTAAGGCGGGTACCAGGTTGAGATTCATTGGGAGAGTGCTTAGAAAATGTAGTCCATCAACAAAGGAGGTGGCTTACAAAACACTCGTTCGACCTATACTTGAGTATTGCTCATCAGTGTGGGATCCGTACCAGGTCGGGTTGACGGAAGAGATAGAGAAGATCCAAAGAAGAGCGGCGCGTTTCGTTACCGGGTTATTTGGTAACCGTGATAGCGTTACGGAGATGTTTAATAAACTCAAGTGGCAGACTCTGCAAGAGAGGCGCTCTGCATCGCGGTGTAACTTGCTCGCCAGGTTTCGAGAGGGTGCGTTTCTGGATGAGGTATCGAATATATTGCTTCCCCCTACTTATACCTCCCGAGGAGATCACGAATGTAAAATTAGAGAGATTAGAGCGCGCACGGAGGCTTTCAGACAGTCGTTCTTCCCGCGAACCATACGCGACTGGAACAGGAAAGGGAGGTAATGACAGTGGCACGTAAAGTGCCCTCCGCCGCGCACCGTTGGGTGGCTTGCGGAGTATCAATGTAGATGTAGATATAGATGTAGAAGTTGGACGTGCTGCGTCAGTTGTGCAATGATGCTGCTGTCAGTGGTCACGTCAACACTCTGATACCCGTAGACGAGGTTCTGCACCTCCACGCAGCACAGACGCCCGCCAGCATTCTAAGGGAAGCAGTGGCTGATCATAAAGCTACCACAGCACAGATAAGAGGCCTTATGAGCCGAGACGTGTCAACACGAGCTGCTGCGAACCGGTTATTAGCTGTGGAACTGCTGGTATGCAGATCTCTTTCACTCACGTTACAGCATTGACGTACATGGCTCGACTGACCTCGTGCTCTGGGATACGATAAGTTACAACTGTCGTTCGACTATGGTGTTTCTGGAGGGGACATTAACCAGCGCATGATACATCGAGAATGCTGTTAGGCCCTTTCATTTGAAGTCCTTGCATCTTAAAGATGATGTGTTGTTCCAGCAGGATAATGCTCACGCACACACTCACCGTGAAACTCATTCTGCTCAGCAAAACGTGTAGCAACTTCCCTTAGCCGGTCCCTGTGGCCGAGCGGTTCTAGGTGCTTCAGTCCGGAACCGCGCTGCTGCTACGGTCGCAGGTTAGAATCCTGCCTTGGGCATGGATGTGTGTGATGTCCTTAGGTTAGTTAGGTTTAAGTAGTTCTAAGTTCTAGGGGACTGATGACCTCAGATGTTAAGTCCCATAGTCCTCAGAGCCATTTGAACCACTTGAACCAACTTCCCTGGTGTCTAATCGAGCACGTGTGGTATATAATGGAACGGGAATCGACCCGTGCTACTCGGCAGCCAACAACTCTTACAGAATTACGTGAACTGGTCGAGCAGCCGTGGCATAATATATACCACGACAGCATTCGCCACCTGTACGAATAGATGCCAGATGCCCGATGCCAGAGTCAGAGCCCGGATTACCACACGTGGAGACTATACCATGGACTCTGTACCTGGACATCAGAAACGCTTGTGCTATTGGTCTGTAAATGTAATCATTTCAGGTACTCCGTATGCGCTGTTGCAACAGTAAATCTTGAGTAAACTGGAAACCTCTAAAAGGATGTACTTATACTTCTTCCGGGAGTGTATTTCTATTCGCCTTAAGAGAGTCGTCTTGTGGAAACCTGCTCCCCTTCAATTAGATTACGGTTCTTTTATTGTATGAATGATTTGTTGATAGTAATTACAAAGATTTGAAAACCACAAGACGTTATTATCTCAGTCCCTATCGCAAATTGTGTGCACTGTCATCCTCACAGACCTGTAACTAGCTCCTTAGCCAGTTATGAATACGGAGCGAGGGGGAGGCCACAGTTTTGTCTCCACTCCGCAACAATATGTAGTCATCGTTGACACACTTTCATAGCATTTCCAAAGGTTTGTTTCGTTCTAGTAAAAGTATTCTGGAACTGACCGATGTTAAAAACCAAAATGCTTGCTACCCATTGAGTGAACAAGTAACATCATGTAAATTTACTGTAACCATTAAGACTTGAAGTCTAAAATGCATTGTTGAGTCATTTAATTGGCTTCTGCAGTTCGCAGTTTGCTACTGCGTGGCTTACATTGACAGATACACAGGAGCAACGCTAAATAATGTAACCTCTGCCTACAAACGATATAAAATCATTATATCAGTCCGTGATCATTGCCTGGAGTCAATGTAATTGTCTGTTTTCAACGCAATTAAGCCTTTTTTTGAATACGCATTTAAGCGTTTCGGCCGCAGCCATAATCAGAATCTGTCAGATAACCAGAAAAAGTGAGAGGTAATATTCCTACAACAATAGATTGCATAAAAACAAATGAAGGGATCTCACATTCAAAAATCTCGATATACTGTACCTTGTGAGTTACAGGTACATTTGTTCCACGACTAATACTGTTCAGTTACGCAGCCTAACTTCGATATACACAATGTCCCAGCTGAACGTGTAAATGAAGAAATACACTGTTTCGAGTTTTTCAGTGGTGGTATGTCTTCATTTTGTTTATATGCATTGCGTTTTTGTAGAAATGTTACTCATTTTTCTGATTATTTGGGAGATTCTGAAGATGGCTGTGACCGAAACTATTAAAGAAGAACGAAAAAAATCCAGATATAACAGCGATTAAGACGGACAATTACATTGGCTAATGCAACCTCGTTGGATTCAGAATGTGCCGATTCTTGGCGTGTTAGCTACAAATTAGTCCTCGAAACTACTCATTTACTGCACTAAGTTTCGCATACAACGAAATACATAACTGACGAGTTTGTTACGTGAGTGACCAAAGGGCGTGGCTGTGGTAAGACCAAAAAAATCACTGATAACTTTATCATTGTTTTTATTCTGGGCCTTCACAGACGAGGTCTGGCAGGAATAGGTACAATGAGCCGCATTCAACCACCCACTATATTTGTTTATACCAATAAAAGTAGCTTCAAAATATTAAAATTAATGACACATTGTACTGGTTTTTAAAACTGTTAAAATAATGACTACACACAGAATGTATTAAAAATTGTCCGTTAGAAGAATTAATGATGAGGCAGATTAAGCACCGCACTGTACAACATGGAAAAGACCTGTAATGCGAAGGGACCATTTGGCAAATCAGAGGCTGAAAGTTTATGTTGGTATAAGGTATGAGATATTAATAGAAGGGTTGTTATTGAGCATTGGAACGGCGGATAAGAGGGGGAAGAGCGATATCAGATAGTATTTAGGCAGGGTTAGGTAGCTGGCGACAGTGGGAAATGGCGAGGGAGATCAGATGTCAGAGGAGGGCAAGGAGTACGTTAGATCTGTTAGGAAGGGTAAATGTTAGGGTTCATTTCATTGCCTCGGACAGTGGATCTGTTACAGTTGCGTAGAGAGTAGGTACGAAGAGTGTATGGGTATAGTGTCCCTGGAATACGTTGGTGCAAGCGCAGCAGCATACCAGATTTAATATTATAGGGTAAACAATTGAGTTGTTGGCTTCGAGTTTGTAGTGTGTCTTCATCGCGGAATCCATTGTGTGAGGACTAGTGGAAGTGATAAGGAGGTAAAAAATTCGATCAGGGGAAGGTAAGTGAATGCCGAAAGCAAGGTGAAGTGTGTGCTCTTCAAAGGTTTGGAGAGAATAGTAGAACTTTGGTGAAGTGGATATCCAGCCTACATTGGGGTAGTGAAGGTGAGACGGAACATAGATTTGTAGCTGTGGAAATCTGAAACCCTCACATTGGGCCAACTGCTAGTTCTAGTCTACAGGCGTTATGTGCCTTCTGTTAGATAGTTTAGGGATGCAAAAATGTCGAACTTTTTGCATGCTACGTTGATGGAGTTGGTTACGCTAGAGGAGTTTTACGTTAGAGCTAAGACCACTCGGTTTGGGACCATACTAGTTGACGGGACGAGGCTGATGCTGGTTGACGTGTTCATGGAAATTATATTTTGGTTTTACAAAAGAACCGTTTGTCAGATAGCTGTGTGTGTGCAGCTGACTTCAGTATGAAATGTTTTCTACTTAGTACAAATGTATTTTAAATCCAAATATTTCTATTAACCCCCATGTAACTGGGCTCAGATTTCGCCCAGTACAAGCCCTGAGACTGGTGTAAAACATTTTCGAGCAGTTTCTATTTCTCCTTTTATACCAAAGTAGCACCGTCAGAAGACAGTAAGAATTTGCAGAACGACCTGCAGAGAATTGATGATTGTTGCAGACTGAACGTAAATAAATGTAACACATTGCGCATACATAGGACAAGAAATCCACTACTGTACAGCTAAACTATTGATGACAGACAGCTGGAGAGAGCATCTGCAGTAAAATATCAGACCATAACCATCCAGGGCGACCGTAAGTGGAATGATCATATAAAACAGATAGTAGGAAAAGCAGATACCAGACTCAGATTCATCAGAAGAATCTTAAGTAAATGTAACTCATCCACGATAGAAGTGGCTCATAAGGCGCTTGTTCGCCCGATTCTTGAGTATTGTTCATATATCTGGGATTCCTATCAGGTAGGACTGATAAAGGAGATAGAGAAGATCCAACGAAGAGCGGCGCGTTTCGTCATGGGATCGTTTAGCTGGCGAGAGAACGTTACGGAGATGCTAAACAAGCTCCACTGGCAGACGTTACAAGAGAGGCGGCGTGCATCACAGAGAAAGTTACTACTGAAATTTCGAAACAGCACTTTTAAGGAAGAGTCGGGCAACATATTACTTCACGCCACATACATCTTGCGTATTGACCACGAGGAGAAAATTCGAGAAATTAGAGCCAGTACAGAGGCTTACCGACAATCATTCTTCCCATGTACTATTCTCGAGTGGAACAGGATTGAAGAGATCAGATAGCGGTACCGAAAGTACCCTCCACCACACTGCATTAGGTGGCTTGCGGAGTATGATGTAGATGTAGATCCTCCCTTCCAGTACAACGAACAAGCAATGACAGATGCAAATGAAGGTATATGAGTGAAATAGGAATTGATGGTGAAAGGATACCAATAATGAGATTCGTTTATGTGTTTGGTATTCTCAGTGAAAGTAAATGTGAGTAACAGGGGATTTGTTGACTGAAGTGAACAGTCTAACATGCACAGAATATGAGCGTGGAGTAAACCTAAGAAAGACGAAAGAAATAAGGAGCACAAGAAATAAGTTTATAGATGTACTATTTAACAGAAAAAAACATGACGGACTAATCACGGAATGTGTAAGAAGCAGACTATCAGAGGAAACGCGGGTATTCCTTGCTAGAAGAAATCTACTTGTATCGAACACAGACCATAATTTGAGAAAGAAATTTGTGAGACTGTATGTTTGGAGTACAGCTTTGTATATAAGTGAATTGCAGACTGCGGCGGAACCGAGAAAAAGAAAATCGAAACGTTTGAAATGTAAATAAGAAATCTGAATATAAGGTAGGCTAAGATGATAAATGAGAGTGTCTTCAGCCGAATCTGTGAAACAAGTGATATGTGAAAAACACTGACCAACAAAGGGGACAGGGTGGTAGGGTATGTGTTAAGATGTCAAAGAATAAGTTCCAAGGCACTGGAGAGAGCTGTAGAGGGATAAAATTTACAGGAGAAGACACATATCGGAATACATTTAACAAATAATCGAGGGGGTTGGATGTAGCTGCTGATGTGAGATGAAGAGGCTGGTACAGGAAAAAAGCCGGCAGGCTGCTTCAAACCAGATTGAACGACAGGTTAGATAGACTGTTTCTATGTGTTATAATCTTTATAATCTGAGCACTTCTTTCTTGGACTTCCTAGGAATGGATGGTAAATATGAACTGCTCAGAAATGTTTTGCACCGTTCTAATGACTTGCATAGTTCGTGTTGTTTAGTCTAAAACAGGGGCGGACGAGAACTCGGCTCGTTAGCTGTACTCTGGCTCGCGTGCCATACTGCTCAGACTGGCTGCGCATTTCCCCCACTGCCACGCCACGCAGTCGGAGCAGGAGGAGGGGGAAGAGGGTGAAACTGCGAATGCGCCATTTTTAGATGGCAATGCAGTCGCACTGCACAGAACTTGATCTCATTTTCATATTTGTGAACAGCACATATCACAAATTAAACAAATTTTCAGTATTATTTAATTATTTTCAGCGGAATGACGAAAAAATGTAACAAACTGTCTGCATTCGGACAGACGCAGCCAGTTTCGCAAAACAAGTTGCCAAGCAGTCGTGACTTATTTAGTTTTACAATCGAAGAAAGGTCTTTGACAAACATGTGCTGATCCAAGTACTTTAGCACTTTTGGAACCTCGCTATGGAGACGTGGAAACTCTACCTGAGGGAAATGATGTTGTTATCCTAGACAGATTTACCGTAAAACAATTTGTCTTTGAAATTGGAATTACACAACAGACCAATCAGTTACATCTGGACATGCACGGAGGCGCTCTTAACCGAAAGTGCAGACGGTCTCGGAAACAGCTCGAGAACAGATGAAAAATTGGCAGTGTCGTCAAAACGTTTAAAAACTATCCTTGTAATTCTTTCTAGCCCACAATGAATTCTTCAAACCTAGTGTTTCCTTTAACGCCAGTGAGCTTAGGGAATTGAACCGTGTTTGTCAGAATTTGTGCCTTCTAGAATGCTATTTCCTTTTTAAACCATCCCCATCAAAATAGAAATAAGTTATTTCTCATTTTGCAGTGTCGTAGTGGGACGTGTTCAGTGAAGTCCACTTAAAATGCGAGATCTGCCCTCCATGTCGATTGTTCTAATTTTCGTACCTGCATTCCCTTTTCCTTATAAATTCATCAATTGCGGGTTTTAAACAGTAAAATCGTTGAACACATGCCACTTCACTTAACGGATGTAATTTGCAATAGTATATAAAGTCTCCACACTCTTCGTTCAGTTCCATCGAAAACCTTTGAAACTGACAATGAAATGTCGCTTGGGAACAATGGACAGCGTCTTTTTATCGCTGTAATTTTTCGCTCTTTAATTGTAAACTAAATCTTTAAATTACTTCTGAATATATTGTAATATCTGATAATTAATTGAAACCCTCAGCTGCCGACTGGTGTTGATGATATACCTCGATGGGGACAGCTGAAAATATGTGCCCCGACCGGGACTCGAACCCGGGAGCTCCTGGTTACGTGGCAGACGCTCTATCCATCTGAGCCATCGAGGACACAGACGAAAAGCGCGACTGCAGGGACTTACCCCTTACAGGTTTCCCGTGAGACCCACATTCCCAACTGTCCACAGTCTACATATGTAATGTTCCTAATAGATATTTGCCCATCCACCCATTACTCACGCACACTAAGGTGACGATTCCCGTAAGAGTTCGGGCAACATGTGCGCATTTGCACAGTTGATGGTCAATGGCCGGATAGCCATTAACTATACATGAAGATAGTAACTGTTCTCGAAAGAACAGGTACCATTGATGACCGTGCAGCTTCTCTAGAATAAATGATAATTAATTGAAACCCCCAGCTGCCGACAGATGTTGTTGGTATACCTCGATGGTCACAGATGGATATAGTGTCTGCCATGTAAGCAGGAGATTCCGGGTTCGAGTCCCGGTCGGGGCACACATTTTCAGCTGTCTCCATCGAGGTATATCAACAACACCTGTCGGCAGCTGAGGGTTTCAATTAATTATCATTTCTTCTAAAGCTGCATGGTCATCAATGGTATCTATTCTTTCGAGAACACTTACTATCTTCATAATGTAATATCACTTCATAGCATATTTGCAGCACCCATTGATTACGCGACTGTATAATACGTATTGAGAATTCTCATTCCTCTTTTCTGCTGTCCCCATCCGTTTTTAAAGCCTTGTAACAATAAACTGCTAGACTGCCTCTTTTTGTGCAAGCAGCCACTCGACCTGTCAACGTCCTTCGTGCCAGGAACAAATAGCGAAGGTTGAGCAGCGCTGACACCACGATTCTACCAAAATGAAGAGAGTACTAAAAATGCTACACCGCAATACTAAATAAAACGTTGTGTTGTATGGGTATACTTTAGAAAACGGCCGAACAAAGTAGAGACAGGCCGAGTCTCGGCGCGCATGCGCTCCGCAAATCCGGCCCGTGTGGGTTTTGGCACACCATAGCTGGTCCTGGTTTAAATATTACAGTAATAAACAAACTTTTTTCTGTGAAGCTTAAATGTCGAAATGAAACTTTATGCGTCTAGGGGGTTTGTGGTGTTATTTGAGTGACTACAAAGTCGATTCAAATTTATAAAGAATTTGGCAATGTGAGTCACTTACTAGTGTGTTGTTGCACCCCGTTTTGCCTGGATGCATGCTCTAATTCTTAAGAGTGTCGTCAAGCCGTCGTATCCTCTTCTGAGGCAACCTGGCCCACAACTGTTGTAAGTGGTCCTTCACGTCCCGGACCCCAGCACTGGGAAGAAGCTGACGTTCGAGCTGGTCCCACACATGTTCCATTGGAAGAAGATCTGAGGATCTTGCTGACCACGGGAATATCTCAAGACGTTGTGACTTATTACCATCTTTATGACGTTGCTAATCGAGCCGTATACGTTATCTCGCATTTCTAGCTGCTTCTCTCACACAAATAACGATAAAATTTCAGAAATTCAGGGTCGCCACCAACCCAAGCCCTTCCTAACCATTTAGAAAAAACGGAGCTGGAAAATTATTAGATTAGTTACTTTAATAATTTAATTGCAAGTATGCAAATTTCTTTAAGTAACGAGATACATAGTGCTCCATGTCGTGCATGAAGCAATTTGATTAATTCAGGATTGGAAATCGGAGTAAGTGGGTAAGATCAACACCACAGAATTTATCTTCCACGTAGATTATTTATTGTATCTAAGCGTTTGGTTGCACATCCTAACTACACATAACTGGTCCCTGACTAGAAATATTTAAGCAAGAATTACGAGAGAATGTAACAGACCACACTAACTACAGCAAGAAGAAACACAGAAAACGGGAGTGGAAGACAATGATACTATCATCTCCTTCGCATTCATACCATAAAAATATCTCAGTGAGATTCGCATTACGATTCTAGGCGTGCACTATTCTGGACAGAGGTTTAACCAATGCACAAGGCTGTGCGATAATTATTCATCATACTAACTGCGTCTGCTGCTTGCAAACGGCCGAACTAGAGCACGCGGTGCATTCCGAATCAAACTGTTGTGCTGCTTTGTAGAAAGCGCACGAAAGGACAGATATTCTTGCAGAATTTATAGTTCATTAAACAAGCAAACTGTTAAAATAAAGCCTATTGCCGTGCCGCGGTGGACCAGAAGGGTCATTGATTACCAAACACGTGGCACAAAATCGACACACAAAGACAAAAGCAACTTCCACAAAATATAAGATCAAAAATCATTAAAAAAAATAACTGGCTTCACACGCTTCAGTTAAGCTGGAGCTCTTAAGTATTTCACCGGTTAAAGTTAACGAAGTCCTAACTCAACCTGCTTCCTACCACCTGAAACCCCCCTTAAGAGCTACGATCCGTACTCACCAAGCGTTCACCGAAGAGTCGCCTTTCTCTTTCGAGATTACCCAGCTCTCCGTGCAGCGGAAGCTACCAGAGGGGTAGCCCTCCGTCACCAACCTCACACACAAAAACAGCCTTCGACTAAGATGGGTAAACCTCTCTGTTCAGGTATTGAAAACCTAAGTTGGTCATCCTGTGCTCTCCTTCGAACGAGAAGCAACATTGTCTGCTCCCAGCAGACGATGACCAACTCAGCGTTTCCCACAAAACACAACCGAAACCCCACATTAAAACACATGCATAATATTAAATAGGCCTTATTTGAGTGCTCAGTCTTTCTGGAAGAGTTCATAAATTGAGCTAAAATCAGATAGTAAAGTGAATAAGTTGCAGCGAATTCGAAAAGCGTCTTATGAAACGACTTCACAGAGACGTTTCAACATTCATACAGACATATGCTACCTGTGGGGAATCATTTTAGTGTTGAAAAATGGCACCATGATACAGTCTCATGAGAGGTCAGACATGAGGACACAATATGTCCATGACGTACCGTTATACCGTCACAGTACCCTCAATCACTACCAGTCGTTACTGAAGTCATATGCTGTACCACGACGCCTGGAGTAACACCGCTGTGCCTCTCCAAAACATTCGAGGAATGGGATCCTTATCCATGTCGCTGTCATTCTCACCGACGGTGATCATCTGAGTTGTGTAGAACCGCGATTCATTGCTGAACACAATGTGATGCCATTTGTGAACAGTCCATGCTTGACGGTTATCGGAATACTCCAGACAGAGCTGTTTGTATCGCGATGCTAATGGCAAACTAAGCATAGGAAGATAATTTCCTAGTCCTGGCTGCTAGTCTCCGACGAACAGTGCGAGAGGCACAGAATGTAGCAGGGAGTTCACTGCTTGTTTCCACACGGCAGGCGCAGATGTGAAAGGGTTACATCAGAATGCCTCAAAAATATGGATACTGCAGGGTTCGACCAAACGGAGACACTCGATGAGGCCTCTTTCAGGTGCTGATAACGCTGTCTCATATGAGTACGCTACATCTCCGTGTCCTTAACAGTGATCACTCAATATTTGAAGATGTTCATGCCTCTCATATTCCCTACCAGGCCTGATGATAACAGTACACATTAACAACACTAATGCATTCTGGTCGCCAGTCCACCAATCACGGAGTATTGAAACACCACTAATGTACAAGACTGGCGATTTTTTGCAGAAGCTCAAAATTTAGCGCGGTCTTCAATGCGAGATGCTTATAATAGTTTTCACAACGAAACTTTGCCTCCAAACCTGGCAGAAAATCCAAAGAGTCGTATGTGAAGTATGTTAGCGGTAAAACACAATCAATGCCTTTTCTGCGCAATAGCAATGGAAATACTATCTACGATAGTGCTGCAAAACAGATTTACTAAACACAGCCTTCCGAATTCCTTCACCAAAGAAGACGAAGTAAATATTCCAGAATTCGAATCAAGAACAGCTGCCAACATGAGTAACGTAGAACTAGATATCCTCGAAGTAGTGAAGCCACTTAAGTCACTTAACAAAAGCAAGTCTGCCGATCCAGGCTGTATATCTGTTAGGTTCCTTTCAGAATATGCTGATACAATAGCACCATACTTAACAATCATATACAACCGTTCGCTCTTCGAAAGATTCGGACCCAAAGACTGGAAATTTGCACGGGTCACACCAATATTCAAGAAAGGTAGTCGGAGTATCCACTAAATTACAGGCCCATATCATTAATGTCGATATGCAGCAGGATTTTGGAACATATATCGTATTCGAACATTATTCATTACCGCGAAGAGAACAGTCTATTGACAAGTAGTCAACAAGGATTTAGAAAACATCGTTCTCGTGAAACACAACTAGCTCTTTACTCAACGAAGTTTTGAGTGTTACTGACAAGGGATTTCAAATTGATTTTTAGATTTCCAAAAGGATTTTGCAACTGTACCACACAAGCGGTTTGTAGTGAAAATGAGTGCTCATGCAGTATCGTCTCAATCATGTGACTGGATCCGTGATTTCCTGTCTGAGAGGTCACAGTTCTTAGTAATTGACGAAAAGTCATCGAGTAAAACAGAAGTGATTTCTGGCGTTCCCTAAGGTAGTGTTATAGGCTGTTCCTTATCTATATAAACGATTTAGGAGACAATCTGAACACCCGTCTGCGGTTGGTTGCAGATGATACTGTCGTTTATCGACTAGGAAAGTCATCAGAAGATCAAAACAAATTGCAAAACGATTTAGAAATGATGTCTGTATGGGAAAAAATTCGCAATTGGTCCTAAATAGTGAAAAGTGTGATGTCATCCACAAGAGTGCTAAAAGGACTCCGTTAAACTTCGATTACACGATACATCAGTCAAATCTAAAGGCCGTAAATTCAACTAAATACCTATGAATTACAGTTACAAACAACTTAAAATGGGGGGAACGCGTAGAAAATGTTGTGGGGGAGGCTAACCAAAAATTGAGTTTTACTGTTAGGGCACTTAGAAAATATAACTGATCTACGAAAGACACTGCCTGCACTACGCTGGTCCATCCTCTTTCGCAGTACTGCTGCACGGTGTGAGATCCTTACCAGATAGGATTAACGGAGTGTATCGAGTAAGTTCAAAGAAGGGCAGCACGTTTTGTATTATCGTGAAATAGGGAACAGACTGTCAATGACACGATGCAGGATTTGGGATGGACATCATTAAAACAAAGGTGTTTTTCGTTGCGTCGGAACTTCTCACGAAATTTAAATCACCAATTTTCTCCTCCGAATGCGAAAACATTTCGTTGACGCCGGCCTACCTAGGGAGAAACGATCATCGTTATAAAACAAGGAAAATCAGAGCTCGCGCGGAAAGATATAGATGTTCGTTTCCTCCACGCGCGGTACGAGATTGGAATAATAGAGCATTACTGTGAAGTTTATTCGATGAACCCTCTGTCAGGCACCTAAATGTGATGTGCAGAGTAGTCATGCAGACGTAGATATTCACCGATGTGTGTATGTGTACGAAGTAGCATGGACATTCGACAGTCTCTTCTGGGGTCTTCAATTTTTGGTCAGGCAATGCATTTCTCCTCCCTTCTAGTACTGTGCACCTACTGTTTTAAATTATTGCGTTAAACAAACAAATTTAGCTGTTAGTCATGGGTTCTGACATGGACGCCAGCAGAACTCTGCTTCCCGGCTACGGAGGTCGTGCCTGCGAGCACTCCGCCTCGTCCCGCTCCGCCCCGATCGCTGGCGCCAGCAAGGTGTGTGGCCGCGCGCCGCGGTCATTTACATATAAATCGAATACAATTGCCGCCAGCTGATCGACGCTTCTCACCTCGCTGGCAGGGCGAGGTGCCGTCGTAAACGCCGGAAAGCGAACGACGTTACCATTCAAGAACCGTCTCTGCAGCAGACGCGCCTCCGGCTTTCAGCATTTATTTGTTATAGCGATCCCTTTCTCTACGAATCATTTAAGAGTCGTCGCATCTCTACGCTTTCCTTTCATAAATCCCTCCCACGAGAAACCGGAGAAAATTTATCTCCTTGAAAGTGAAAGACTAGGTCAAATGTGCACTTAATAACATTGCAATCTTCTTCCGGTCAATGCATTCTGTCTAACGTTTGTCCAGTGGGATGGTTCTACCTCGTAAATTCTGCAGAATATACATCTCCTGATTCCACAACTTCTTTAGTGGTCTCAGAACATTTTGTAGCTACAAATTTCTTTAGATGGAGTGGGTGAAGTTTTGAAGTTTCCACATTTGATAAATAGAATGGTCGTTTCAATTACTTGAACTTCAAATCCTTCAGTTTTCTCCTTATCAAAGCAGCTACTCTGAAGAAATTTTTGTTTGTCTTGCTTAGCAATCCAAATCTCTTTGAAGACTATTTTTTCTCAGTGTTGATTGCCAGAATGTTGGCCATTCATCAGTTACTCATTGTTTACCGTGTACAGGTTAACAAACAAGGAAAATCCCTTTGCTTCCCATAGAAAACAAGTCATTCTTTCCAACGTCTTATATCCACTTCATTTTATTTGATGCAGCATCACCGTCTTCCAAATACAGCATTGATTGGTGTTTCGTGTTCGGCGCGAAATGTCAAATACCTGTCGCATACCAAACCGACTCACAAAACTTGGATGCATAAATTTCTGAACGTTTCAAATGTTGCTGAAAATCAATTATCGCGTTTGTTTTCAGTATCATAAATTAGCAAATTATGTGTACCTCTTTCACAAAACTTTAGAAGAGTCACTGTAGTTCATTACGAAAATGCGTCGTGTCCTATTTTGTGAAATACCTTTGGCGCCACCAATTTTATACACCATTAACTGCCGACCACCCAGCACCAACCTGTGCACTTTTGGAACACCTCCACATGAATCGTCTGTAGCAGAAGTACTGCCACGTTCGAATTCAGGCGGAAATTTCTTAATTCTTGGAAATGAAAGAGCAGACTCGTTATCAATCTTCACTAATTGTGAATCTACATCCTTTGGTGATAATTCACAACAATGAAGGCATTTAATCACAGTTATATTGCGTATTACCGATACGACACGAAAATGCACAACTCGACTTCCTTAAAGAACCCCACATGCACAACTATTCTGCTTAAAGTTGACACCAGGCTTATTGTACTGAGCGCCACTGACAAACAAAATGGTTCAAATGGCTCTGAGCACTATGGGACTTAACATCTGAGGTCATCAGTCCCCTAGAACTGCGAACTACTGAAACGTAACTAACCTAAGGACATCACACACATCCATGCCCGAGGCAGGATGCGAACCTGCGACCGTAGCGGTCACACGGCTCCAGACTGAAGCGCCTAGAACCGCAAGGCCACACTGGCCGGCACTTACTAACATGACAGAAATAAAATATCATCGATGTCGACGCCATTTCTGCGCAATGGTGAAAAATTCCTTTTCTATCCTTGCTTCTGACGAAGTTGATCCATGACTAATTTAATAAGAGATATGTTCACAGAATAACTGCAGCATCATAAACGAAATGTGAGAGAAAAGTTAATGCTCGCGCCCCTCAGTGTTGTTCACTTTATTCCATAAATAAAGAGAAAAGCATAAGTGCAGTGATAGTTCATGTAAACGTAAGCAATGGAAAAAAAAAGTTTATTTTTGCCACAACAGTTCTAGAGGGTACTACCGCATGTCAGTCATCCACACTACAAAGCACTTGCATTCCCCCAGTAACTACACTACCGTTCATCACTGGAGTGTGACACCCAAATCCCGTTTTGTAAGTGATGCAAAACCTGCGATAAATAGGTAATTCTTAACAGTTTAAGGGATAGCTACCAATAAAACTTTCCTTGACGTTAATCTGGGAGGTTACTGTCACAATTTGACGTAATTGTCACTCATCGCTATGCAATATTATTTCTTTTTCTTGCGGCTGTTTCCCAGATGTCTAGTGAATATACTGGAGCTGTGTATCTGAGACGGTGGCCATACCCTAAGGACACAGCACACCTGGTAGTGTGAATCTCAGTATCTCAAAAAGGCCGACTTGAGCGGGGGGAGGGGAGGGGGGTGGAAAATACGGCCCGGTGAGCAGCTATTGAAAGCCAGGCTCATACCTGTCCCGCTAGGGGTCAGTGTACAACACGGTCGCACCACGGTGCCCAGAGAGTATTTGAGCGCAACACTATGACTTCAAAGGTTCAGGCGCTGCGGCATCATCTCACCAGCATGGCTGAGACCGTTGCGTTTGTTCTAAAATTTTGGTTCAGCCAAGAGTAATGCGTCGCTTTGTACAAAGTCCTTGGTGTGTAAGGTTTACCGTTCGTGAGCTATTTGTTCTGGTCGAGTGCCAACTTCGTGTTCATATAAATTTTGTACGCAAAAGGGGGGAAGCTACGTTTGCATTTCCCTGATTTTTAGTGAACTTAGCAACAGTTCTTTCCCGTCACATTGCCAACAGCAGCCTCTCCACGTATATGCATATATATATTTTGTGACTCACTTGTCTTACATCAGTGTGAGAGATTTCGATGATATTCAGTTTGAAAGCAACAAGCACTGCAATCGCTTGCCTTGCATAGTACACCGTACCCTTAAGTGTTGTTGATTTAAAGCAAAGAGCTTTGCACATTCTTGACTTGCATCACCCGGAGCAGACGCTTACAGTTCAAATTAATGTGGTCAGATCAATACCATCAAACTTCGAAGAATCTCAGTGTATACGAGAGGTTGCATACTGTGCTCACATTAGCAGGATACTGCCCTACGGTATCAAATTAAACCTTAATCCCTCAAGCCAACATAAAGTTGTTTAGGTTCACAACAAAATAATACACAAAATGTTACGTATAAATTCAGGAATTTCTAACCAGAAATCTGTTCAAATAATTTTCTGTAGTAAAACATCGATACAACATCGATTAGAATGGACAGGGACTGTGATTGCTGTGTTCGGATGAGGGCTGAATTGGCATACCTTCCCTGACAGCTGCAGGCGGCGCTGACTTCAGTCGCACAGCTTGAGGCTGTTGCCAATGGGCACCACTGTGGGGACCCGGACTTGGGTATCATGGGGATGTCAGCCTCGTCCAGTGTGTCCCCACATCGATCTGCCTCTGTGGTTGCCCCAGTTGCTGCCCGCAATGGGGCTGAGCCCTCGCCTGTGGTTGATTGGGAGGTCGTTCCAAGGCATGGCAGACAGCGAAAGACGTCCCCAGAAGCTGATCAGAAAGCCTCCCCGGTGCGTCTGACAAACAGGTTTCAGGTACTGTCTCTGGCTGAGCCAGTTGCAGCTGCCTGCCCTGTTTCAAAGGATGATTCTCAGCCTTCAAGGTCTGGGCAATCGCAGAGGGTGGGCTTATTCGTAGATGGGAGCTCCAATGTTAGGCCCGTAATGAGGCCCCTTAGGGATACGGCGGCTATGGAGGGGAAGAAATCCAGTGTGCACTCCGTGTGCATTCCGGGTGGACTCATTCCTGATGTGAAAAGGGTCCTTCCGGATGCCATGAAGAGCGCAGGGTGCAGCCAGCTGCAGGTGGTGGCACATGTCGGCACTAATGACGTGTGTCGCTTTGGATCTGAGGAAATTCTCTCTGGATTCCAGCGGCTATCTGATTTGGTGAAGGCTGCCGGTCTTGCTTACGAGATGAAGGCAGAGCTCACCATCTGCAGCATCGTTGACAGAACCGACTGCGGACCTTTGGTGCGGAGCCGGGTGGAGGGTCAGACGGTTTTGCGACCGTGTTGGCTGCAGATTCCTTGACTTGCGCCATAGGGTGGTGGGGTTTCGGCTTCCGCTGAATAGGTCAGGAGTTCACTACACTCAGCTGGCGGCTACACGGGTAGCGGAGGCTGTGTGGCGTGGACTGGGCGGTTTTTAGGTTAGAAGGCCTCGGGAAAGTACGGGGTGGGCTGCAATCTCAAAGGGTGCATGGTAAATACAGGACGTGCTTGGATCAAGGAACAGTCGGAATTGTAGTTGTAAATTGTTGTAGTTGTTCTGGGAAAGTCCCTGAGCTTCAAGCGCTAATAGAAAGCACAGAATCTGAAATCGTTATAGGTACAGAAAGCTGGCTAAAGCCTGAAATAAATTCTGCAGAAATTTTTACGAAGTCTCAGACCAGGAAAGATAGATTAGGCAGAATTGGTGGTGGAGTGTTTGTGTCTGTCAGTAGTGGTTTATCTTGTAGTGAAGTCGAAGTAGATACTCCGTGCGAATTGGTATGGAAGTTATACTTAACAGCCGAACTAATAATTGGATCCTTCTACCGACGCCCAGACTCTGATGATATAGTTTCTGAACAGTTCAGAGAAAATTTGAGTCTCGTAACAGATAAATACCCCAGTCATACGGTTATAATTGGTGGGGACTTCAACCTTCCCTCGATATGTTGGCAAAAATACTTGTTCAAAACCGGTAGTAGGCAGAAAACATCTTCCGAGATTGTCCTAAATGCTTTCTCCGAAAATTATTTCGAGCAGTTAGTCCACGAACCCACGCGAATTGTAAATGGTTGCGAAAACACACTTGACCTCTTAGCCACAAACAATCCAGAGCTAATAGAGAGCATCATGACATACAGGGATTAGTGATCACAAGGTCGTTGTAGCTAGGCTCAATACCGTTTCTTCCAAATCCACCAGAAACAAACGCAAAATAATTTTATTTAAAAAGCGGATAAAGTGTCACTAGAAGCCTTCCTAGGAGACAATCTCCATTCCTTCCGAACTGACTATGCAAATGTAAACGAGATGTGGCTCAAATTCAAAGATATGGCAGCAACAGCAATTGAGAGATTCATACCTCATAAATTGGTAAGAGATGGAACTGATCCCCCATGGTACACAAAACAAGTCCGAGCGCTGTTGCAGAGGCAACGGAAAAAGCATGCGAAGTTCAGAAGAACGCGAAATCCCGAAGATTGGCTAAAATTTACAGACGCGCGAAATTTGGCATGGACTTCAATGCGAGATGCCTTTAATCGGTTCCACAACGAAACATCGTCTCGAAATTTGGTAGAAAATCCGAAGAAATTCTGGTCGTATGTAAAGTACACAAGCGGCAAGACGCAGTCAATACCTTCGCTGCGCAGTGCCGCTGGTACTGTTACCGACGACTGTGCCGCTAAAGCGGAGTTACTGAACGCAGTTGTCCTAAATTCCTTCAGCAGGGAAGACGAATGGAATATTCTAGAATTTGAAACACGAACAGCTGCTAGCATGGGTTTCATAGAAGTAGATACCTTAGGGGTTGCGAAGCAACTCAAATCGCTTGATACGGGCAAGTCTTCAGGTCCAGATTGTATACCGATTAGGTTCCTTTCAGATTACGCTGATACAATAGCTCCCTACTTAGCAACCATATACAACCGCTCGCTCACCGATAGATCTGTACCTATAGATTGGAAAATTGAGCAGGTCGCACCAGTGTTTAAGAAGGGTAGTAGGAGTAATCCATCGAACTACAGACCTATATCATTGACGTCGGTTTGCAGTAGGGTTTTGGAGCATATACTGTATTCAAACATTACGAATCACCTCGAAGGGAACGATCTATTGATACGCAATCAGCATGGTTTCAGAAAACATCGTTCTTGTGCAACGCAGCTAGCTCTTTATTCGTACGAAGTAATGGCCGGTATCGACAGGGGATCTCAAGTTGATTCCGTATTTCTAGATTTCCGGAAAGCTTTTGACACCGTTCCTCACAAGCGACTTCTAATCGAGCTGCGGGCCTGTGGGGTATCGTCTCACTTGTGTGACTGGATTCGTGATTTCCTGTCAGGAAGGTCGCAGTTCGTAGTAATAGACGGCAAATCATCGAGTAAAACTGAAGTGGTATCAGGTGTTCCCCAGGGAAGCGTCCTGGGACCTCTGCTGTTCCTGATCTATATAAATGACCTGGGTGACAATTTGAGCAGTTCTCTTAGGTTGTTCGCAGATGATGCCGTAATTTACCGTCTAGTAAGGTCATCCGAAGAGCAGTATGTTGCAAAGCGATTTAGAAAATATTGGTGTATGGTGTGGCAGGTGGCAGTTGACGCTAAATAACGAAAAGTGTGACGTGATCCACATGAGTTCCAAAAGAAATCCGTTGGAATTCGATTACTCGATAAATAGTACAATTCTCAAGGCTGTCAATTCAACTAAGCACCTGTGTGTTAAAATTACGAACAACTTCAGTTGGAAAGACCACATAGATAATATTGTGGGGAAGGCGAGCCAAAGGTTGCGTTTCATTGGCAGGACACTTAGAAGATGCAACAAGTCCACTAGAGAGACTGCTTACACTACACTCGTTCGTCCTCTGTTAGAATATTGCTGCGCGGTGTGGGATCCTTACCAGGTGGGATTGGCGGAGGACATCGAAAGGGTGCAAAAAAGGGCAGCTCGTTTTGTATTATCACGTAATAGGGGAGAGAGTGTGGCAGATATGATACGCGAGTTGGGATGGAAGTCATTAAAGCAAAGACTTTTTCGTCGCGGCGAGATCTATTTACGAAATTTCAGTCACCAACTTTCTCTTCCGAACGCGAAAATATTTTGTTGAGCTCAACCTACATAAGTAGGAATGATCATCAAAATAAAATAAGAGAAATCAGAGCTAGAACAGAAAGGTTTAGGTGTTCGTTTTTCCCGCGCGCTCTTCGGGAGTGGAATGGTAGAGAGATAGTATGATTGCGGTTCGATGAACCCTCTGCCAAGCACTTAAATGTGAATTGCAGAGTAATCATGTAGATGTAGATGTAGATGTAGATGTAAATGTAGTGGGTTCTCAGTGTTTATTCCTCGACGAAATTTGTTGTAAATAATATGTTCCTTTAATCAACCAACAATTTCGCTCACTAATTCACTATCAGGAATAACGAAACTCTGCATAAATACTATACTTTAAAGGCTGTTTCTTTGGTCCAAAGTAGCATGTATTATTGGGAAAGGCGTAGTTTAAAATAAGTAACCAGTAGGCATGAAGGGTTTAGTTGCTAACAAAATACAGATTAAAAGGAGCATGGAGGGTAGAGAGAGAGAGTTATTATTAATATCTCATAACGTGACTACTATATAATGTTTCACTTTATTTTGGGAATTCAGTTTTGCCTATAAAGCAATGAACTATTATTTTTCATGCGCAGACGTTTTCGTCTTCTGCAAAGGAAAGTTTTACTTAGATCTCATTCCCTAGAATGTTATGCTCTGTACGATATTATTTACATTATTATATAGCTTTCCATAGTATTTTCTTGGTACCTATCTTTATCTTCACGATCACTGATTGTAGAAGTACATTTAGAAACACGATACAGATTAAAATGAAGCATAATGGCAAATCAGAACATCCAACTTCACTAAAAATAATAATTTTTTGTTGATGTTGTGTGTGTGGTTCCTGTTCATATTTTGTGTGTGAAAAGACACACTGCACTGGTGCAACATCATTTTCTGCGTATCAGTATTAATGGTTTCGGCTTTAAATCATTCTTCATACGGAGTATAAAGTAGCGTTTTGAGAACCATTTAATTTTTTTATCATGCTCCACTTAATCAAAAACGATACTACGAAGTGAGTTCCAAAACATGGTCGTCATTATATTTCACAAAAATAAAAGGGTGGAATTTCACCGACTCCAACACCACTATATGAAATGTATTTTTATCGTGGCAGCTTTATGAAGGATTTACATTTCGTTTGCAATCAAATAATGACTCCTAAAGTCATTCGGAGTGTGCTTGAACTCTTCTGTAAATAATAAATATGTAGTGACATTTGAAAATTTGTCCCAAACCAGGACTCGGACGCATGTTTCCTATTTATCGTGTTCAGTGTCTTTAACCTTTATACTACCTGAACACGTGTCCAGACCTCACTCAAACTTAAATAGTTACTGATTCACCATCCACGATTTTCACCAATGATTTATGTTGCTTGCTCATGGCAAGCCCGCACTAGATTTGGAGGTTTTGAAACCCAGCTGTACTCAGAATGTTCCTGCTTGGTTCTTGATATGGATTCAGTAGTGCTTACTGTGGCTTTGCTGTTCTCAAATGCTTCGCAATCAGAAAATGTTCAAATGGCTTTAAGCACTATGGGGTCATCAGTTCACTAGACTTAGAACTACTTAAACCTAACTAACCTAAGGACATCACACACATCCATGATCGAGGCAGGTTCAAAATGGTTCTGAGCACTATGGGACTCAACTGCTGAGGTCATTAGTCCCCTAGAACTTAGAACTAGTTAAACTTAACTAACCTAAGGACATCACACACATCCATGTCCGAGGCAGGATTCGAACCTGCGACCGCAGCAGCTGCGTGGTTCCGGACTGAAGTGCCTAGAACCCCTCGGCTACCGCGGCCGGCCAGCAAATGTTATTTAAGTATGGAGCTCAGTGGGAATTTCTGAGTGACGCGAATTTTACAAGCAGTTGAGGTTAGTGTATCCATTTAGGAACAGTAATTTGGCACGCAACGCCAAAGACGTCTTCACTGCATCAATTTTTGTAAATAAAATTTATCCATCCGTGAATGAAACTGGATTTAATCCATTTCTAAGAAACGTGTACCAGCAATCACTCAAAATGATGTGTTTGTTTGAAAGTTCGAAGGAGTGCAGAAACCTCGAGAGCCATGCTAACGAAATATTCTTGAGCTGCGTAGAAATTTAGCGGGCATATCAATCCGCTTTTGTGCGATCCTTCCCATTTTGTTTCCGCAATGCGTACGTGTAAGAATTAACTTGGAAGCCATTTTAATTTTTCATGTTGCATATACCGTGAACCACACGATTGCCTTGAAACTAGTTTCTGATATCTCAGGACACGAGTTACTAAGAGCAGCAAGGCCATTTTCGTCCCGTTTCAACACCGCCTCTGTATGAAAAAGAGGAAAATTTGTTGAGAATCTTTGCAATAGGAGCAGGTTGCTCGAACTAGAATTGTAGGTACGCTGCAGTAGTTGCATTTCGCTCTGCTGTCTTACCGCCTCCGTCCCACACGCATTTTTCATCCGCGCGCCGATTATCTCAATATTTCACACAACCTCCGAAGCATGAAACGAGCGATCACGCGCTACAGCACAATAGAGAGCAGGATAAAATCTCTAGCACTTTTGGCGTATTGTTATTTTATTACCGCACCGCTCGCGAAAAAGCAGCGCGCCACAGATGCGTGGGGAAGGTTTGGCGCGTACGGGGCAATATTTATAAATCACGGCGAACGGCTTTATATAAGCCGATTAATAAGCGGAATATAGCGCCTCGGAAAGAACACAGGTTATTATTTTCGGGGCAGGGCGCGCGCGCCTGGAAAGAGGCGGCCAAGTTTACGAGAGTGGCGGGTCTGGCGATAGCGTGCCAGCGCGTGATATATGCCGAGAATTACCCGCGCCGCAGCGGCCGGCCTGTGGCCGTGCGCCGTGCCGCGCCAGATACGGTATCCTACCCTATCCTATCCTGTCCGGTCGTTAGCGGCTGCCCGGCAGCGATGTGCCGATCGCACAGACTCAAGCTGCCGGCGCGGCCGATAAACTCCCGCGGGCGCCAGCGCCAGCGCCAGCGCCCAGGCACAATGTATCTCCCACGGCTGTCTCCGCAGTTCATGGCGTCTGCGAGTTTCAAAGATCTTTTGCAAGAAGCACCTGAAACAACTTCCTCTCCTTCTTTCATAAAATACGCTTGCGTGTTACTTTTTATATATAAACTAAATGAGTACCTAGGTTACCCGGGGAAGTACTGTATTTATTCCAGTCATCTATTAGCCCATCTCCTCCCTCCCCCCCCCCCCTCTACGTCGTCCTACACCTCCTTTCTATCATTCCACCATCCCCTCTCTCCGTCCACCTACCTAACCCCCTCTCTGTTCATCTAGTCTTGTTCCTCTCTTTGTTCATCACCTCTTCCCTCCCCCCCCTTTCTACCATCTGCTCCCCCGCCCTCTCTCCATCTACTCCTCCCCTCCTCTCTCTATAAATCTCCTGCTACCCCCTCTATTTCCATCTCCTCCTCCCCATTCTTTGTCAGTCTTCCTTCTCCCTCTCTCTCTTTCAGTCTCCTCCTCCTCTCTCTGTTCATCTTCCTTTCCGTGTCCATCTACTCCTCTCTGTCCATTTCCTCCTCTTCTCTTTCTCTGACCATTTTGTCCTCTCCCTCTGTCTGTTCACCTCCTCTTCCCCCTGTCTCTGCCTACTTCTTCCTCCACTTGCCTCTTTCCATCTCCGCTTCAATCTTTTCTTTGTCCATCTCCTCCTCTCTCTTCTCTTTCTCCCTCTCCTATGTCTGTCCATATCCTCCTCCTCCTCTCATCTGTGCCTATCTCCCCCTCGCTCCCTATCCATCTCCTCGTCTTCCCTTCTCTCTCCATGCTGTCACACTCACCTTAATAGTGAGGCTGGTAGCTCATCCCTTACAGTATTTTTTTTTTTCAAATTTGATTCAAATAGTTCCAGGAACTTAGGATGAGCTTTCTACCAGTGGCTTTGCCAGCATACGCAGATGTCAGATATATTTCATATGTGTTTAACATATTTCACGCCTATTTGGCACACACATTTCACCTGTACGTCTAGTAAATTTCTCCCTGCGGTTTCGCTATCACTTGGGTCAAGTTTATGACTATGTGCTCTCTTCAGCGCGCCAAAAGTAGTTAATTAATGCTGAAAATATGTTTTGCTTATGATAGACGTTGTTGAGGAATGTGCCTGCACTGCCATTTAAATGCAATATCTTCACTTTTTTCTCTTCTCCCTCCCAGCACTCAGACAGCGTGCGTGGCGGTGGGGGAAATACGAAGCGAGGCTAAGTGCTTTGTCACTCGGGTCGAGGCATGGCCCGCGAGCCGAAATTTTGGCCGCCCCTTCACTACACTGTCATATTGCTACGGACGTATTCCCAATCTGTTCATAATTTTTTTTATCAACCTGAGGATGATTTTCCGTGTATGTTATAATGTTTAGTAACCTCTTCTTGGACAATGATTGTTCTTTACTACTTTTCTCTTGAGACGAAATTTGTGGCTCAGTGTCCGACAAGAACGATGCACTACATTGCTCGACAACTCTTTCAGTAAAGCTTTCACTTGTTAAGCACGCATAGTCATCATTGAACTCCTCGTGTACATTGCCCGCACATTCGAGCGCATACGACACAGCACAACACAATCCACTGACTCATCTTGCAGAAACGTTAACATTCGTATTTCACCTAACACTTCTTTTTCAGTCTGCGAAATTCCTTAGGTTCTTTTCCGACGAAGTGTCAACTTTGGGAACTGTTGTTGCAGATATAATGCAATGTTCGCTTTGTTTATAGCTGCCATTGCTCTGCTCTGTATCAACACCACTAGCACAGTAGCACTGTTGTGATTCGTCGACTAAGGAGTTCACCTACGGTCCGTAGCCTTATTCTGTGCTCACCACTGGATACCTGCACCCCTGCCCCCTGTTGCCGTTAGCAGCCAATACTTTGGTTGGATGGTAGACGACAGTTGGAGTGTCGAATGCCGTAAACATCATTGGCTTTAAGCGACCTTACACTCAAGGGGTTCCTTGTTAGACAATATGTTAAGCAGCATTGTTTATTGTCAAGCATATGCGAGATGTGTCCTGCAGAAGGTTACACAAGACAAACAGTGCCTTCGAAGGGAAATTCGTCGGGACCAGTATGGGGTAGAAGATGACAACTTTCAAAACACTATGCCGAGATGAGTCATGGTGTGACCACTAAGAACCGGAATCCATGGAGCGGCGGCATGCGAATCCTTCAACGAGGCAAAGGCACGTGCATCATCTTGTGGCAGAGGCAGGGATGGATTTTGTCTTAAGAGCCTAAAGCAACTGCCCATTCAGTAGGTTACGAGACATCAGTAAGGCCAAAGTTCGAATTGACAAAGAAGAAGACAAGTTTCTGTTGTGACACAGTAAAGCCAAGCGGCAAATAGTTTTGCGTCCATTGAGCTTACCGAAAAATTTGGCAGTACTGTCTTACCATAACTATTGTACTGTCCTGATTTAGCACTTTCAGGCTTCTATTGATTTGGGTCTACGCGGCCTACGTTATCAGACGCTGTCGTCAAAGCTATAAGAAAATGAGAAATCTCATTTGATCATGCATTCAAGATCTTGTTCATTATGGGCAAAAGTGCTTTTAGTTTCGGGGTGGGGGTAAAGACTTAAGTGTCAGAGACTCTTATCCCATCTTCATAGTCTCGGCACCAAGTAAATCCCAAAGGCCAGAAGTCACCAAAGATGTAAAGAAAAGCCTTCGCAATGTCGTGTCTCTTAATATAGCGCCCAAAACAGCTTGCGTGACCCTGGCAATCTATACGTAGAAATCTTGAATGGCAGTCTAAAGTATTTAATGGACAGCTCGCAAATAAATTATTCTAACTCTGTGAGTGATGTATGTGAAGGGTAATGGGCCGTGAATAGTTATTTCAGCTTACAAGGGAATCATCAGACCTGTTAACCACGAATTTTGGTTCTCAGATATGTTGCAAGGGACCTATCCTGAGTAGCTGGTTAGCGGATTTTCATGCCACGGTCCCTAATTTCCGAGAAAAGCACTGCTGAAATTTTAGTCTGCCAGCTGTATCTGTAACGTTCATTCTGTTTCGACCGAGCGAGCGGAGCGTAGAAGCTAAGCTTCAGTGCAGCTATACTTGCGGTGCGAGTTCACACCCAGCTTGTATACATATATATGCAAGAGCCATCCCCAAAATTTGGTTGTAACGTCAAAAAAAAAGTTGACGAGATGACTCATAAATTAAAAAATATAACTATGACCTGTACGAAAGGAGGGAAGTTCACGAAAGCGCTACACGAAGAGCTTTTAAAACCTGTCATTCTTCCATACATGGGACAAGAAAGAATGTCTCTACCTTACTGATTCATGAGGAGGGCTGACTGATCGGACGCTTTGCGGTCAAATACTTGTGATGAAAGACAAAGATCTGCAGTGTAAAAATTATCGCCGCGGATGTACTCCACTTTGCCAAACACGCGTTGTCTATTTTTACAGGCAAGTTAAAATTTTCAAGAAAAAAAATTAAAATTCTCCTGACTTGTTAGATAAACAGAGAAATCGCTTCGAGGGAAGTTTTCCATAACATACATTATTCAACTTTGCATCAGTTTAGAGCACCCGCTTTCACAGGAACGATAAATTATGCGTAATTTGCACCAATATTGATCAAAGAGAGAACATTCTTTATGAATTTAAACGAACTGTGTTTTCTGGTATGGCTTCTGAAAAACGCGTGCCTGAAAGGCAGCAGCTTTCATTAAATGTGCGTGGTGCTCTACGAATTTGTGTTTCGGTTGCTTCTGCGACAAATACCACAAGAAATTCTGCACTAGCATGGCAAGCGGTGGGAAATAAGTAAAGTAAGTAATCTGCACTGCAGAAAACGGAATACACTTATGAAGAAAGTTTGCTAATACAGAAGCTGTGTTTGAACTCGCAACTCCAGTGTGTTAGCCGTGAGCCTTAGCTCCTGCGCTCCTCTCGATCGGTCGGAAACAGGATGAACATTACAGACACAGGGTGTACGCAAAAACTTAAAAATCGATTTTCCCGGAAACGAGGTTCCTTCGCCTGAAAAGCCGCTAGGCAGGTATTCGGGACAGGTCTCTCTACAACACAACGAATACTTTTAGAAATCCGTGATTAACAGGTCTGATGGTCCCCTTGTTAGGCTAAACTAGCGCGATAATAACAAAGACCAGGGAATAAGTGTATTCCGATGTCACTACCATCAAACCAATCTCGTTCTCCCTTCTGCGTAAGGAGGCGAAGGGCAATATTATCTTCCTAATGCTACCTCAAACAGAACATGGGTGACGCATTGCGGGTGTGGGAAATACTGTTGGAACCTATCAAGTACTCATATTAGGTTCTTTGCGAGGTAGGTAATTGGATACCAGAATAAAAACACTGTCTGAAAACTATGTTACATTTATTATATTGAAGCTCATTGAGTAAATGTTTGACACCTACAATTGAACAACATACTAGTGAACGGAGTGATTACCATTTTCACTATTTTAATAATTAAAATTGCAGTGTTAATGCAGTATCTCAGTGAATCACATATCCAAGCCAAAATCAGTCAGCTCTGACTGTGAAACTATCACGGGAACCGCGCCTATTCGTCATCAACGATTTCGTCCAGATTTGTGGTAGCCCTGAATCCACAGCTTGGCCATAAATAAAAGTGACGGAAGTGGGAGCCCCAGATGGCCAAGCATTTAGAAAAAATATCATTTTTGGCATCGATCGGGCGCGGCTTGAGCCATTCGTGTTAGTGTAGATCCCAGGATACTGCTGGCGCAAAGGTAAGAGTACTGAATAGTAATCCGATGGTCGTGAACTAAGTACCTGGTAGCGAACTTTTTAATTCCATAAAAATTTTCAGTTTTTACGTTATTTAAACTCCAAATAAACCGAAATAATGCTCAGTATATTATATTTATTAATATTCCCATAAAATGTATGAAAAGGAAAATGTCGGATTGCAAATAAATTTTTAAGTAAGGGTTGCACTTAGAGTGCCCACGAGGACTCTGAAATTAACTTTCAAAGAAGGGATTGTCATTAAAAGATACAGGATTTCGTATTCGATCAGTTGAATTTTGACCTTCAAGGACGCCTCGGAAGTTTCACCCGAACATTAGGCCCCCTTTACAGATGAAATTGACCTATCTTTGGACGCTTCCTTGTTGGCTCTCGACCGAGTATTCTGAATTTTTCATGAATGTTGTGAAAACACAGTGAGAACATCGTGAAAAATATCTAGACAATCGAAAAAGCCTGATAGTCCAAGTGAAAATATTAATGTGCCTGCAACATCAGCAGAAGAAGAAAAGGACGCATGCATCGATAGCGTACACAGTGAAGCGTTGAAACAATGACTGAAAACGGTGCTGAGTTATAGTTCACAATCATATCACATCAGAAAGTTCGGAGGTAACAGCCGAAGAACACATTGAGTTTGGAGGTAAAATAAACGAGAAAGCTGTGGAAGTTTTATTGGTGTATAGTTATGTCGGCGACGATGCGTTGATTTGGTCCGAAGAACAAGGGAAATATAAATAATTATCGGGTGACTCTTCGGCAAGGATGACTGGAAACCTGATGAAAAAAAGATCCAAAGTTCGTTTCACTCGACTGCAAGCTAATGATGGTTGATGTTGCAGAAAAACATCGAAAGTGGAATATAAGAGTCTACAAACGAAAGGAGCATTTCGCGTGAAGCAAATACGAGTTTTGACAGTTGTGGAAGAACACATTAAAAACGGTGGAATCCGGAAGGATAAGTATTAATTATAATATAGTTGTTACCCGAACATATTATTGCTTCATAGAAACGGGTAGTTGTAACCAACGGACCACCACAAGAAATTTGAAACAATGGCCATTTGCTGCTGCGAGCCAATGTGAAAATTTGGAATCCAAAGCTTCGGAAATCTGTGGCAAACATGTCAAAAAGAAACAAGATTCGTCACAGTAAAATTACGAATTTTTATGTGAAAGAGAGATAGCCACTATTGAGAAAACCTTTGTTGCGGACGAGAAATGTCAAGACTCGTGCTCGTATCCCTAATTACGACTAAGATTTTGCTATCAACACCGACCAAATAACTAAGTCCAGAATTGACATTCGTCGACGTCAATCGAAACACTCTTTTTAACATCGTGCGTAATAAAATATTTACATTCGTATGTTCTCTTTCCAGCCTGCTAGTACCAATAGATATGTAACCCAACACTGGACGATTGATGGTGCAAAAAATTTCTTGTGAAACACTAGGAGACGAAAAAATCAATACACTACGTACATCGCAATATGCTGCAACCCTTTTTGGAAAATTATTGCCAACGGTATACGTATGATTAAAAAAGGAGTGGATGAGCTCGCTGCAAAATGTCATTACTTCATCAAAATCTGGGATCCTTACATCACACTTACAGAAAAATTTTTGAGTGATGTGAGGATGCACTACATGCAAAACAACACATTTCTTCTGTTAACTGATTCGTCTAGAGGACAAACAAATTCACTATATTATGGTGAGCTTTTCTAAGATGAAGAATGATTGCCATCGTTCTGTATTAAAGTGATTTCTCTCCCTTTCCCCACCAACACTAATTCAATCTGCTGGTGCAACACTGTGGTCTCCACTTCTACCCTCAGGTACTGCATTTCATCAGAAAGCTTCGAAACTGTTCTTGTCTCATCGAAAGGACATATAAATCGCAACCAGAGAAGACTGCATCAAAATACAAGGGTTGTCCAGAAAGTAAGTTCGTTCGGTCGTGAAATGGACACCACAGTGAGAACCCAAAGAAGCTTTGCACAGATGGTAGTGTCTCTAGCACGACTGTCGATCACATCAAGACGCTCTTTTCAGTTGTGAGCACACTGTGAGCGAGTAAAGGTCCCTAGGACCACGATGTCTCCCGCCCAGTAGGAGGGCTCGTTGAGAGCCATCGCCTTAATGAATGCAGCCCACCCAACACAACTGCCACGCACTTCCTTCTTCATGGCAATTCTCAGCCGCACTCTGCAGGGCCAGTGAAGATGCTCCTGCAGCCTTTTCGATGGGAAGTGTTCGATCACCCACAACACCGCTCTAATTGGCTCATCCTGAGTGTCATCTCTGTTCACATGAAACGCTGGATACGAAGACAACACTTGGGCCCAGGCTATGCGCTTTAGGCCAGCATAGAGAATTATCGGAAAGCACAGGCGGCTGATTTCTATGACGAAGGTGTTGGAAATTTGGTATAACGTTCCGAAAAATGTCTAAGTTGGAGCGGCGACTATGTAGAGAAGTATCTGGAAAATGTAGCTAACTCTTGCAAATAAGATGTTTCTGATTTTCACTGTGGTTTCCATTTAGCGACCAGTCGGAACTTACTTTCTGAATAACCCTTGTATATTCCACTGTTCTATAAAATATAGTCCGTACTAGGCTGTAACGTAAACGTTCTTTATTTAAACCGTGCGATTAGCAAATTTCGACCATAATTCATTTTCAAAGCACTTGTTTGCTATTACACAGCATATATTGCTATTATCATATTGTAAATTCTATTGTACATCACTAGCTATCTCCCCAGTGTTTGGCGAAACGGCACGCTAGGCGTGGTTTGCTGCCAAACTGTGCGATTAGAACATTTTATGAGTGTAAGCAAAGTTTCATTTTCTACAAAAATCTTAAAACAACCATATAATTGTAAAAGTGCGGCGTTTACGTATAAGACAAGTTGCTTCCTCTGTTTCTATGATGAATATCACCAGAACACATATAAATCATCAACTGTAAATAATAAAATTATAATTTTACATACGACGTCTTTGCATACACCTTGAACTTCCGTCTTGGAAAATTATTTGCAGTGTCAAATTATCGTTTGCCTTTCCTTATATGAAAATATTGATAAATACAATATATTGAAAATTTTGTCGGTTTGTAACGCAAAAATTGATAATAAAAAAAGAAATTTCTACATGGTGACCCAACCCCACAACCCTGAATTACTGTTCTCTGTTCTGTCCGTTGCACCAACAGCTACCTGGAAACTGCGTTAACAGAAATGGTTAATGCTTTGTACCTGTACCAAGAATCCTAAGTTCTCCAAATGCTTGGTCATCTGGAGTTCCCACTTCTCCCACATTCATCACAAAATCCTGCACATACCAAAAAATAAATCTGGATGAAATCGGTGATGACGACTAGACGCGGTCCCCTTGTAAGAGCCTCTGCTTCACGCTGTCGTCCTCATTCCCAAACAAATGGTTCTCTTTCCAGGCTAACTGTGGCCCTTTCTACAACTCGAAAATGTCCTCTGCTTGCTAAGAAAGGCGGTACATTCCGGCTAATCGGGATGCTCCATATTCCTACCATTACTATTTTAGCTATTAAACTAATGTAAAATATGACACAAAATGTCTAAAATTTGCAAAATTTGCACGTCTTTGATCAAAGTTTTTATTTAAAGTTTTTTTTTTTTAATTTTCCGCTACCAGTCACAAACTTTGTTGACTATTGTATTACTTATTTCTTTAGCGACATGTTTCGAGGGAATACCACATCTTCGGGCTAAATGACATCACAAAAACAATTTACAATAAGGTCATACTGATATCAAATAGCATAAAAGAGTTTTTATTATTTTACAAAGTGGAATAATAATTTGGGGACTGTTACATTCCGCAAATTTTAAATGAAGACACTAGTAGCAACTTCTGAATTCAGCAAGTGAAAACTGCACTGCATCTTGTTTTCACCACTTTTTATCAATTTTTTTTAATGACGACTTTGTTTTTGGTCGTAGTCTCGTTTAGGCTGTTCAGGTAGTGGCTGCCACCGTTTCCCAGGGTGGATTGACCGCACTTGGTGCCACCTAGCCTCCCCCTCGTTAACTTACGTTGCAATTACGAAGAGGGAAAGCGAGCACCAATCACATCCCCCCAGATGACCAGAGCCTTTACCTTTATTTTTGTGAAAGCCTCATAACTTTTCTCCACTTCAGCATAACAAAATCGCCAGTTCCTTGAATGTACCTTATTTTAAACTAATGTTTCGGTAGACGGCATGTTTGTTACATTTCATTTATGTATCTGGTCAGAGCCCACCAAAAACACTATATATGACTTACCAGAACATTTCAAAATCTCCTTTGTGATATGAAACGAAAGAAGACAGTGTTAGATGACCCATGGATTGTCAACCGGGGACAATGAAATGAAACGTCAGGATGACAATAGATTTGTTTAATTAACATCTTTATTCTGGCCCTCAACCGTAGTGCATCAGGAACAGCTTAGTGGAGGCGGCCCGTTGCCTCTCATGTGAAACAACAGACGTCTGACATTGCTGACCGAGCAAACAACGGGACCAAGTGTGGCTCACTCGAACGCTGCTCTCAGCGACGCCTCCGGCTGCGACTGTGATCACAGCGTGGCAGTGGAGCTGGCGACACCGCAGAGGCGCCGTGGCCTCCGTGCAGCGAGTGAACATCTCTGCTCTGGCAGGCTGCCCCATCCCGGGTGGCCGCACAGCAGACCCATTACTGCATTTTGGCATATCGCTCCGGGTGTCGCACGCTAGTGGCGTAGGCTGTGATACTGAGATGAGAATATATTAGTACACGAATGGCTGAGTACTTACGCGCTCCAGACTATGTTCGTTTAGGGCTTAAGGCAAGTACAGCCGGCCGGAGTGGCCAAGCGGTTCTAGGCGCTACAGTCTGGAACCGCGCGACCGCTGCGGTCGCAGGTTCGAATTCTGCCTCGGACATGGATGTGTGTGATGTCATTAGGTTAGTTAGGTTTAAGTAGTTCTAAGTTCTAGGGGACTGATGATCTCAGAAATTTAGTCCCATAGTGCTGAGAGCTATTTGAACCATTTTTTAATGCAAGTACTCTAAACACTGGCTTGGTGGCAAGTGATATAAGGCTTCTGTCCTTCTACTAGCGTATTGCAGCATCGGCTGTTGCTGTACCGCGCCCAGCCGGCTCTGCTTTGCAATGCCTGTCGGCTGTGGTTTGCTTCACAATGTGAATCACTCTTGCCTGTCTGCGGCTGGCTCTGTTGCAACTCACTTCCACTCTGGTGTACTTTTTGACTGAATATGGTCGATACGCTACATTTCCCTCATTTTTATGAAGATCTGTTCCTCTGGGTCGATCTAACAAAATTATCCTTTACGTTAAGAGTTCCCAGCGACCGGCACCTTTGGCCCTGTTTCGCCTCTTAAGAATTATTCTAACAACTGCTTTCCTTAACCCCATCACTTAATCTTACACATATCTACAGGGCTCAGCTCAAACACCATAGGACTTACTTCATTACCAGGCTTCTTGGACAATAACTTCTAATTCTCTATTCCAAACTTACAAGCTAATATGACTCACTTATTGTTAATAGTCCCCCCTTGTCCGTCCATCTTCCTTCTGCTGCTTTTACGCTCAAGGTATCCAATTTACTGGAATCTGAATGACGGCTGTGTCTGAACTCAGTATTGTGGTCCGTCTTCTACATACCAAAACAAGGGCTATGCTCGGCAGAACATGTGTTGCCGCGGCGGTTGGTATGACAGTAGTCACTGTTCTCTCTCTCTCTCTGGTACTGATATTCCCGATATAAATATTTATGCCGCACTAAGGACCCAGGTGGTGTCTTCCCTTCTGATTGTTCAGAAGCATGTTTAGACTGCATGAATTGTGGCCTTAGAGTTTCATTTAAGCTGGTTAGATTTGCGGCAAGTACTTCCATGGGCTCCTCTGGCCAATACAAACGATGCTGCGAAATATTTAGGTTGTCTAACTCTGAAATCGCAGAGGGCAGATGGAAAGTAGGGCCAATGATCTATCCCGCTGTTTCATGTAATAACAAACTACTCCCACTTATTTCTAGCCTTTTTGCTGATGTAAGCTTCCCTTGCTCGAAACAACTACCTACTACTACCATCTTGTCAAAAGTAGAGTATGAAGTACAATTCCAGCTCGACCAATTCTTTACTGATTCTCTTACCTCCTTTTGTCTATTTAGCAATTTCACTTAGCAGGAATCTTGTCCTCTTATTACCACATTCAGACAGACGGTTGATTTCCCCTCAGTAGCATTTTTGTAACGTTGATTCTTTCATTTCTACGTATCTTCCATTGTCTTTTCCAGTTAATAGCAGTCACTGCGATTTTACTCTTACAAATTTCTTCAATATTCTCCTCTTCACACGGTACCCACGTACTATGCAGCCCTCGTAATGTGTTTGTTTCCCTGCTACTGGCATAGAAACGGAAATGTAAACTTTCGCTTAGTCAGTTCTCACCGACATTGCGGGTACCTTGAAACAAAAACTAAGTTTTTTTTGCTCAGGTTCTAATACCAACCCCAACTCCGGCAGTAGTTCCTTCTGTACTTTCGATAGACCGTACAAACACTGCTCTGACTATTGTTCGCTATAGTGTCTGGCACTACTTTGTTAACTATATCTCCGATTTAACACTTCTTTAAATTCTTCGAACGTTGTGGATCCCATAAAAGCTTCTGTGTACCCTACATAAGTTTTAGATCGTCCTGTTGGTCTCAATTTTGCAACACTCAATAATTCTTTATCGGACCAACCTTCCACGTCAGCCAGGTTTCCAAGGACTCCCACAAAGGCAAAAAGGCAGACGTCTGGCATTGCTGACAGCGCAGAGAGCAGGGCCAAGTGTGGCGTCACTCGAATGCCGCTGCCAGCTATGTACGCGGCTATAGCCGTGATGACAGAGTAGCACTGCAGCTGCCGATACCATGGAGGCGGCCGTGACCTCCCTCCATCGAATGCACAGCTCTCTGCTCGGGCGAGGGCTACTTTCACGACTCGGGGCAGGCTGCCCCGTTCTGTGGTCGAACAGCAGACAGCGTACTGAACTCCAGAATGTTGCTCCGTGTAATTCGGAAACGAAAATATCATAATTAGCAGTTCTGGGATGAAAAGCTGTAAGAGAGGTGGAACAGCCCAATGCGACTAATGAGGTATTTATACTGTATGCGCTTTTCACCAGACAGGGACTAGTTGCTAGCGGAGTAACGTGCCCGTGACAGACTCCATGCACATTCGTACAATCATCGTATTTTCTTTTCGTGTTATATTAAAACAGTGTGGCAGACTTATGGCAAACACAATCGATGAATATGTGGATATGCTGCTGGTCCTTGGTGCATCTGATAACAGGACTGGTGTTGCCACTCCTGAACATGCTGCTTGATATCCTGATCGACGTCATTTAGATAAAAATGTGTCATTTGGAGCTTCACCTTCGGTGTACAGGTTCTCTCCTTCCACCATCGTGTCAGACTAGCTGTACTCCAGGTACTGATGAAGCTATTCTGGAGGTCATACACTAAGAGCGCCAGGGAAGCAAGCAAGAAAGCTGCGAGGCAGGCAACGCACGGTCGTTGAGGTGCTGCACAGGCATGGGCTGCACCCTTTGTCATTATTCTTTAACCCGACACCTGCATCCTGCAGACAGCCGTCTGCGGATGAAGTTCTGTGAATGTTTCCAGCAACAACAGAAAGCCAATGAGACTTCCTGAAGACTATAATATGTCGGATGAAGCAGCGTTCACTCGTGAGGGTGTCTTCAAAATGCACAATGACCACTAATTATGCGTCGTTAACCTGCACGTCACCCGCGACCGTGCGTATCAACTTTGATTTGGCATCAAGGTCTGGGCTGGAATATTGGAAGACAGGAGTTTCAGTCCCTGCTTATTTCCTGACTACACAACAGCGTCATGCATTCCTCTCAAACTATTTGCCTAACGCACGGGAAGATGTTCCACTTCTTGTATGGTTCCAACATAATGGAGCACCTCCACATTTTGGAATTAATGTGCGACAGTATTTAGAGAGATATTTTCAGGGAAATGGCTCATATGGCGAGATGTGGACGTCCAGTTGTATGGCCTCCATGTTTACCTGACCTAAATCCCCCGGATTTCTTTCTGTGGGGACACTTGTAGGAGCATTTGCATTCCACTCCACCGACCACGTGGAAGAACTGATAGCACGTGTTCACGCTACTCTTGTATCTGTAGATGAAGTCATATTGCGAAGAATCCAGAGATTTATGATCCAGTGGGACGCGTAATGTTTGGTCGAGCGGGGAGGGGGGGGGGGGGGGGGGGGTCCATTTGAGCATCTTCTCTGCGCGCACAATGTATTCTTTTCTAAACGTCGTGTGGTCATGGAAATTGATTGTTATTGTCACTGGTTGCTAATGTGTTACACAGAGCGGATATAGTGCATGTAGTATAAATGACCTAGAAGAAGTTGGGTTATTGATCTGTGCAATCATCTTTAGAATCTCGAAATTATTATTATATTGTTATTTTTTTTTTTTTTTTTTTTTTGTACCGTCCTATGACAGGTGATTTGTTTCAGCTGTCTGTTGCTGACTTTTCTGGTCGCGTTTTTGTTAAAAAACACTGTAACGGTACTATGTAAATCTCGGATACGTGTGCATAAGAAACGGTGTATGCTACAGTATTATCTGGCATAATGAAATTGGGAAATAAAAACAAATACGCCTCGACCCAGAGTCGAATCTTCGATCTGCTCCGTGCCAACCCTAAGCGCTGTACACAGCGCCAACCGCACAGCACTACACCTGTTCACTGGCAGAGGTACTTACCGTACAAGTGATTATAATGTTGCCAGATAGCCAGTCTTTAACGTCTGTTTACTGCCGGAAACATGCGCATGATGAAATTTTGTGAGACATTTTTGTATCGCTAGTACATAGTAGCTCTGCGAAATCCGAGTGTGCTCTTTTTTTCTCTATACTCCTATATGTGACGAATATGTACTATACTCGCTCCCTACTTTCAGTTTTAAATAAATTATCGTTGATTTTTGATCACTGTGCATAATGAGAATACTATCACAGTGAGAATAACATACTTAGTTAAAAAACAAATTACATTTTTCATTTGGCTCACCTAACCATGAATTAATTGTTGGACGGTAAGGGATCTGGATATCTAAGTCACGACTGAGACTAACAGATATTTACTTGCTCTAAAGACCGACTTAAATCACAATAAAATTAACAGAGAACAAAATTCTCTAAAACTGAACTCAGATAATAAAATAATGCCAACACCCCTGTGGGGCGTTAACAAGAAGTGCGGAACGCTGCATGGGGAAAGTACAGCAACCTCTGCTCTTCTAGGCGAAATTAGAGTTAACGATACAACAAGAATCTACAAATTATAACCAAATGAAGGAAAACAAGTTGCGTGACAAAGAAAGCAAGTAACGAGTTTCTGAGAATATGGCTCACACTTGAGTGCAACTGTGACACATATCCCCAGAAACAGCTAGTACTTGTCGAAGAGCACGAGATGGAGACCCACAGAGGAAACGCCCAGAACGGGTGCCCGCAGCAGAATAGCCCAGAGTATTAATTTACGACCTCACTTACCGATCCCTTTGCAAATATGACATATAAGAGACAACTCATCGCTATTGCCAGTGTGATGATTGAGAAAATAGCTTATTTGATGAGAAAACGTGGGAACACAGCAGAAATTTTCCACTCTTGTCACATAAAGTGCACTTTAACAAACGAGATTGCCCTAGAGCAGTGTCTCTTCGATTTGTTGGCCTCTTCGTAGCAAGCACGGTGGTGGAGCGACTCAGTTTGATTGGGTATCCAAAATTTTGGAATATTAGCAACCGATTTTCTCACGCTGACTGGGCGACACCACAATGTATCGACATTTGAAGTTCTCGTAGAAAATGCAAAAATGTCATACTGATTCTCTGGGGACGGCAGTAGCAGCGCAGCATCCCGTCCCCAGGCATCGGTTCTGGCCACAAAAGCAGGAACAAGGACACAGCTCTCACCCGCAAGAACTACCTGTCACCGTGGGGAGGCTCGCCTCAACTAATTAAATTCACCGACTGCCTTTTGTTGGCAATACGAACCTGAGCCCACAGCAGTAGTGCGCACTCCAAACGCGAAAAAAGCAAAGCGTTCCTACTATGTCCGCATGTCCAGTACTCTCAATAAAATAAACAACAAATAGCGGCAGAAAATCAACCATCACTGATTACAAATATATAATAGTAATGCCACAAAACTTAAGAACATGCAACGGAACATTTACTCAGAAGATGGATCTGAAAGAAAGATTTAGAGAAAGTATTGAACACTGTTGATTCAGATTCACACTATGAAATTCTGACTGTAGCACGACAAAATACAGGAAGGAAAGGGTATCCACAACTTTACAGTAATCGGACTGCAATTGTAATAACGGTAAGAACTTGCTGAGAAAGAAGCAAGAAAAGGCTATAGGCTGTCCAGTTGTTATTCAGTTACAGCAAGCAGAAAAATAAACGAAAGAGAAATCTAAATGGGTAACCAACAATCAGGGAAAGCATAAAGACTTTAGGGGTTGCCAACGTAATTCAGTCAGAGATACACACATAAAAAAAGTTTTGCATCACCTCGGTTCCGAGAGCTCCGGAACCAGTACAGAAAATTCGAATAGAGATCAACATAAACATCATTTTCGCCCTTTTTATTGCTCATGAAAGTCACACATTGCATATTGTACCACCATACAGCGTGACCTTCAGAGATGGTGGTCCAGATTGCTGTACACCTCTAATACTCAGTAGCTCGTCCTCTCGCATTGATGCATGCCTGTATTCGTCGTGGCATACTGCACACAAGTTCATCATGGCACTGTTGGTCCAGATTGTCCCACTCCTCAACGGCGATTCGGCGCAGATCCCTCAGAGTGGGTGGTGGGTGACGTCGTCCGTAAACAGCTCTTTTCAAACTATCCCAGGCATGATCGATAAGGTTCATGTCTGGAGAACATGCTGGCCACTCTAGTAGGGCGATGTCGTTATCTTGGAGGAAGTCATTCACAAGATGTGCACGATGGTGGCGCGAATTGTCGTCCATGAAAGCGAATGCCTCGTCAGTATGTAGCCGATATGGTTGCACTATCGATCGGAGGATGGCACTCAAGTATCGTACAGAAGTGACCACCAGCAGGGTACGTCGACCCCACATAATGCCACCCCAAAACAGCAGGGAACCTCAACCTTGCTGCACTCGTTGGACAGTGTGTCTAAGGCGTTCAGCCTGACCGAGTTGCCTCCAAACATGTCTCCGACGATTGTCTGGTTGTAGCTATATGCTACACTCATCGGTGAAGAGAATGTGACGCCAATCCTGAGCGTTCCGTTCGGTGTGCCGTTGGGCCCATCTTTATCATGCTGCATGGTGTCGTGGCTGCAAAAATGGACCTCACCATGGACGTCGGGAGTGAAATTGCGCATCATGCAGCCTATTGCACATTGAGTCATAACACGACGTCCTGTGGCTGTACGAAAAGCATTATTCAACGTGGTGGCGTTGCTATCAGGATTCCTTGGAGCCGTAAACCTTAGATAGCGGTCATTCACTACAATAGTAGCCCTTGGGCGACCAGAGCGAGGCATGTCATCGACAGTTCCTCTCTCTGTAGCTCCTCCATGTCCGACCAACATCGCTTTGGTTCACTCCGAGACACCTCGACACTTCCCTTGTTGAGAGCCCTTCCTGGCAGAACGTAACAATGAGGACGTGATGGTACCGCGGTATTGACCATCTAGGCATGAGTGAACCACAGGCAACACGAGCCGTGTACCTCCTTCCTGGTGGAATGACTGGAACTGGTGGGCTGTTAGACCTCCTCCGTCTAAAAGGTGCTGCTCATACATGGTTGCGGGTTTAGTGACATCTCTGAACAGTCAAAGGGAGTGTGTCCGTGATATGATATCCACAGTCAATGTCTATCCTCAAGAGTTCTGGGAATCGGGGTGATGCAAAAATTTTTTTGATATGTGCGGTAAAGGGACTGGGAGGTTAATTTAACGAAATGGAAAGGATACTGAATAGGCTTCATAAGATGAATGTCAATGAAGTAAGAGAAGGCTAACGGGATTCAGTCGAACTGAATCATCTAATGCCGAGAGATCTGCATTAGGAAATGAAAAATGAATAGTATTAGATGAGTTTTGCTATTTTGGCAGCAAATTATCTGACTATGGTCGAAATAGGGAGGATATAAGATGCAGACTAGCAACAACAAGTAAAGTATTACTTAGAGAGGGTACTTTGTTATCACCTAATATAAATTCAGGTGTAAAGAACTCTTTATCCGAAAGTAAGCTTACTGTCACAATCCATACAGGAAGAGAATAGAAGTAACTTAAATATGACGCTATGAAAGAAACTGGAGAATAGACGGCGCAATCGGGTAACTATTGAAGAGCTGCCGGATCTAATTGGGGAGATAAATAATCTGCGTTACAACTCAGCCAATGGGAGGGATTGGCTTCAAGGATTAATCACGTTGGTAACATAGGAAAGAGTGTACTGGGGAGGAGGGGAGGGTGAAATGTAGAGGGAGGCCATCTCTTGACTATAGTAAACAGGTTCGAATTGATCTAAAGAAGCCAGGTGGTGCCGTGGTTAGCGCAATGGACTCGCACTGAGGTCGATGATGGTTCAAATCCTTGTCCGACCACCCAGTTTTCTGTGATTTCTCTAAATCCCTCCAGCAAAATGCCAGGACCGTTCCTTTGAAAAAGGGCACGATCGATTTATATCTCCCATACGTTCGAACAAAACCCGAGTTTATTTTTCGTCTGTCATGAAGTCGCTATCGACAGGACATTAATCTCTCACCTTCCTTTTTCTTCGGACTGACGTAGATTCCAGTGCTTATACAGAGATGAAGAAGCTCGCACGGCAAAGGCTATCGTTTATATCTGAATCAAGTCACTCTTCGGACAGTAGGCCACAAGATCGACAATTAACAGATACTTTTGTTTTTCGTATATGACTCTATACTAAAGGTCAGTTGTGTCAGTCATGGTGTTATTACGTATTTGTATCTCTTGATAGTCCTTATCTTGGCTACAAGTTTTTCTGGGTTTTGTTTACTGGCTTAGGAAGACAGACGCCATCTGATGATACGTTATAACAAAGCCGGCCGCGAAATAAGGAAAACTATTTATCGATGAAGGCCTGTTTTGGACTCTAATAATTCTAAACAATTTGTCACTGTGCTTTTCAATGTGCTTATGTCATACTTCATGGACAATTACGAACGTGTCAAGCTGAAATAAAGAACTCGTCACGTCTTGCAGCTGGACCCTGAACAGTCTGATCTCACAAGAACGCAACGTTTCTCTAATATACACTAATACTACTCATGGATACAGTGTTCTGCGCAAATACTTACACTATTGGAACAAGCATGAAAAAATTAACACAGTGGGAGTTTCGCTTTGCATACTCTGTGGTTGGACAATTCTGAACCCTAACATCATCCCTGTATTATGCTACAATATCTAACGGCGTCTTAACGAATTTTGGCCTTTTGACTAAATGTGTTCTTAGCAAAAGTTAAAGATTATGATTTCATATATTATACTCGTTTTATTACAAGTGTCCTTGATGGAATTAGACTGAGGCTGATCTACATGGGAAGGCTGCTGTTAATGGGCGGCTCGATTTCTCTGTGGATATTGACAGTAGATGTATTCGAGCAGTCGTTAAGTGTACCCCTTATTGACTAAGGTTCTCTATCTTAGTAGAGAGTTGATCCACGAAGACAAAAATCAACAACGAAAAAAGGTAAGATTAGCGCTGTGTTCTTGTAGCTGACTACTATTAATGATTGGAACGTCGTGTTGATAAGGTAATAGTAATTAAATTTCTGCTGCCGTCATTTTAAAGAAAGAGCAATTCTCTCCATTTTGTCATATACAGTACATTAAGTTACGTGCTATGGACGGAGATTAGGTGTTGTTAAGCGTTGAAGTGCGAATTTCATTGAATGAACCACTCCGTATTTTGTTTAATCTTAGGCCTAAGTAGGCCACTACGAACAGAATTTAAGTAATGGCTTTCATTATCTGCTTTCTAATAAGTGTTTTGACGATCAGATTTTTTTTTTTTTTTTTTCCGAGGCCAACATTTCCACTTCTAGCATTCTTGGTTTCGAATAGATGTTATTCGATTTCAGATGCGAAAAACTCCTAAAAATAATAAGTATGAAATGTACTGATATTTAGACGTGTACGGTATTTAACAGCTATCACACTAAAGCCTATTCAGGAAACTGGCTGGGGTAATGAAGGAAACCAGTCCTTTAATTGGACCGATGACATATATTTTTATTTTTCAAATATTTCATTAACAGTGAAAGTTTCTACCCTAGTGAAATCCAAAAGATAATGTACAAGTTGCATCAAAAATAAAATATTTATTACAATATCCGAGGCTTTTATTACACATTTTCTGTAGGTGGCAGGTCGATGGCGCCCTTCCCAAACATTAATAAGTGAAAACAAATTTCATTTCTTCATCTGATTTCAGTTCCATAAAATTGTGTTTTTCTTTGTTCTTGACAACCCTTTAAACCAAGTTCTATGAGCAAAATACAGCGGAAAGAAATTATCGCAATTTTCTTATTTCATAGGTTGAATTTTAAAACTGGACGCAAAGGTTTCTGCATAATCAACTTGACCTAATCCTATGTCCTTCCGAAGGAGGAAGTAATAATTTTTCTTGACGTCCGAGAAAAAGTTCTCCGTTTCACATGTGCACTTTTCATGGATTATTCATTTTTTTACAGAAAGAGGGATAAACATTGAATAACATCTATTGCAGCGCGACGTAGTTTGTAATAACTGTACCGCGTTGTTTGACTAATTCGTTCAGAAGTTTCCCTGAGGCACAAGCGACCTGTGAGAACAGTTGATTTAATTGCTTCTCAGTTTTTATGTCTCAGTTTTGTGACGAATTAGTAGCACTACAATTAATCATTCAATGACAATACTGCCAGACAGTCAGCACTATAAAGTAGTACAGCATATATATATGGAAACAAATTACTCGATGTTAGATAGAATTCCCAAAATCTTTATTTAATACTCAGTGGAAAAATAATTAAATATAGAGCAAGTGATGAATTTCTAATTCATTTTTGTGTCCTATAAATTTTTTGCATTTTTCCTACGCTAGCGATGAGGGGAAAATGCTTTCGAGCTGGTTTGATACCTTTTATGTTTTCGGAGAAACAAAATCACGAAAGAACTGGTGGTTTTCTCAAGCGTTGCCGCAATAGTAAACGCGTGAAACAGTAAAATAATGAGTTCTCTGCTGTCAGTTCACTATAAGTTCAGTGTTGTCAGCTTTATCATTCGTTTGGTAATTTTTAAATTTAGGAAAGAAGAGGATCTATTGACTACATGCAGCGATATGGTTCAAAGTCTGAATCATGTTAAATAAATTATGTCGTAGTAAATATGTGATTAACCTAGAATTCAAATGTATTTGGCAGACCAAACAAAGGCACGCCACTCTATGATTAGGTAACGTAGTATTGCGACCAGTGATGGTGTTTGTTAGGCGACTGTGAGGTACGCTAGAAAGAGCTGTCCATCATAGGTTGCGTGTTCTTCGATCAGAAACGGCTTAGTTCGGCTAACTGCATAGATTTCTAGCCTCTTGAGAGTGCGATTCGACTTCAAAGTGACGAGGCGCACAGCGTGTGGGTGAGAATATACGGCCTAGCCTTCTCACACTGGCAGAACAGCCACGTATCGTTTGCTGTTCCTTATGGCCGGCTTCCGCACCGTGCCTTAATTTAACAGCCATCCGTCGAGCGCCCGCGGACGCGTCCGGAGAGTAATTGTAATTGAAGCCGTGCACTCTGTTATCCGACTGATTTGGCGCCCCGGGCGCCGTCCGCTCGTACCCTCAGCTGCAGAAGCAACTGGACACCCTTAGGGCCGGCTGCGCCTTGTGCTTCACGGTAACCCCTCTCTAACCCTCGTACCAACGAGACTCTCAGAGCCATGTACTTGTCTATCATTACTGCAACAGTTCTCGAGCAAAATTTATGGCTGCTAGCAATAACGTCAAAGACAGTAACGTACTAGTTAGAGTTAAAATATTGTTTATTACTTTGAATTCGGCTTGCTGAACATTATTCATTATGTCACAAATTTCGTTACACCACCAAGTTTCATTCTGTGATGTATGTGAGAGGGGGGGATAATCACAACTGCTACTGGAACTAGTATTGTGATGATTTAGTGTCTGCGTCCAATGCAAAGACACTTAGTTCACACTGTTGTGATGAAAGGAACAAAAACATCAATAACAAACGTGTTTACGAGGTAAACGAGTTTAAAAGTATCTGATTCGATTCAAATGTCTACAATTCTATGGCCCATTTAAATGGGAATCAACGCATTTTTTCATCTAAACCAGTTTTTCTCCGACAATTTACGTTTTACCCGGAATATTCATATAAAATTTAAAACATTGTACTACTTCCCCACGTGGGCGACAGTCTTTAAGGATGCATTGCGGCAAAGTGAAACTATGACCTCTATAACGATACCAAACTTTACCTGCAATGGGTTGCTGATTCTGTGGAGGTATTGTTTAAGTCTGTCTCGGAGATAATACTCAGAAAGCACTAGGACGAAGTACAATTCACGAAATTGAAGAATTTTTCCATTTTAAATCACTGTTTCGCAGAACCACCACGTCATTGTCAGTATACAGTCGACTAACATCTCTTTACGTTAAAGTGAATGATATTGATACGTATGGAGTAATACAAATGTGTCGATAAATGGATGGATTAATATAAAATTCTGTTCACATATCTGTATTTTGAGATTTTCTAATCGCTCCATTCACTACAGTACACGGTTCCAATATCCGCACGCGGACTGATCACAGAGATAGGGGTCAGATATTTTGGAAAGCCCTTGAACTGTCAAACATTTGTATACCTATCGGAAGAACTGTAGCTATTCTGTAGTACAGGTTCAAAATTTAAACATAACGCACTTCCTTCTGCCCAAGCAAAATGAGGAAACTGATTGGTATTTTGCATTAGGCGTGATCTAGGGTGGACCTTAGGAGTCTTATAAAAGCGCCATTTGTTCCTGGTCGGTTCCTGACAGAACTAAAAAAAAACGCAATAAAGGAACGAAAACTGCCAGTTGTGGGGATGGCACATCTATAATTTCCGTTTACGGTGTATCGTCAAAATTTGTGCCATGTGTTCTCGTGATGATTTTCTCGGCGAACTTAGAAACTTTTTTTTCAATGTCATTCCCTGTTAGCGACATCCAGAGTTTCAAATTTACTGTTCTTACGCAGAAAACGGCAAAAACCGGTTTTTAGCCGCTTTGCAGCTTGAGCCACAACTGTCTAAATAACTATCAATAGCAATTGGCCCAACTTTCAACCGTACATTCTGTATACATTAACCTAGAAAATCCATTTTTCTGTTTTCGCAAATATGTATTCACTATCATGATACATCCGAAATACCATGAGTTTTGGGTACCAAAAGCAGCAGCTCTGCGGATGGCCACTTCTATAACATCTGTTCATGGTAAATTGTCGAAAATTTTATCATACGTTCTTAAGCTGATGATCTCGGGGAACCTTGAAACTCTTTTCGATACCGTTATACGTTAGAGAGATCCGGAAGGTTCAAAGTTACCGCAATTATGCATGCAAAATATGCACTTAATATCTTGTTGAAGGCGTGACTGTAGTTTAAATGATATAGTGAATACATAGCGTGGGTTCTAGCATCACTGCAAGGTTTCAGACGTCACCAAAGAATGTTTTTGTTAGCGAACTGTTTGTTGACATTTTGTGGTTCACATATTGATACCATCCTGCCGGCGTCATAAAGTTGGCAAAGGAATTGGACGTTTCTGCCAGACGCTGACAGCAATCATGCAGGATCTGGCAGACCCAGTGGTTTGTGCCCAATGAGCCGCACCTCCAGCAGCTTCGTACCACGATCGCCCTCTGCCGGCACAGTTTAGGCTAGCCGGCAGCAGCCACACAACCACTTACACTTGGAGCGTCTTTGCTACGTGACACTGTGCAGAGGCCACCCAGTCGCAGCTCCAACACCGTCGTTCCATCGTTCGTGCTTTACTTCAGAGACTCTCCTACTTGTTGACACTGAGATTTGGACTCTATTTCTTGATGAATTACTTGTAATGAGTCTTCATATGCTTGGAGAAATAAAGGTTAAGTAAATTTTCCGTTTAGTATGTTAACTTGTTCGCTAATCATTTCTGTTTCTGTTCAGCTTTCCTACAACGACATTTGCCACACCACTCTGAAGCCGACCTCTCCTTAGCTTTGTGTACACAACACATTTTTTTACAAATAAAAATTTATGACACTCTGTCATTGTATAATGAGCATTTTACGCCTGTACAAACATGCCGCATGTGGTACTGCAAGAAAACAACTTAAAAAGACTACCAAAAATTATGTAAATCTGGAAAACTCCGAAGTCAGTAAAATATTTCTAATAACATTTGTACTCTTTTAAGACGCAAATCGTAAGCATGGTGATTTCTATAAACTGCAACCGATGAGCAATGTATCCACAGAAAATGTAAGGCACACTATTTTGTCTTAACCTTATGTTATTCGTACTTATTTGTTATTTATATGTGTCAAAGTATGTAACTGTGTCGGAGAATGTAAATAAACTCTGAAAACGTCACTGACTTACAGAATTCGATTCAAATAAGCACCACATCATGCTGTAGCAGGTAAAAGAGAGGGACCAGCGGACAAATGCTCCTGTCGGAGCACAAAAAAGGCGAATATGTTGCACTTTAAGAGACTCTGACGGAAAATTGAGGAATCGGGTGCCTCTGTCTCATTCCGTCTTCCTCACTCTAGAATTTTCGAGTTGCTTAGGTCTGGTGGAGCCAGTGGCAGTGGGACAATAAGACAAAAGGACACAGTGTAAGTGAGAGAGGAGACAATGACAATGAGGTATACTGTAAATCAGTGGTCGAAAAAGGACACAGTGCTAGAGAAACATATACACACAGTTTCAGTGCGAGGGAGATGCAGAGTATGAAAACTTAGCTGGGAAGAGAAACTGAGTAACAGGGTATAGAGTGTTCTGTGTTAAAAGAGCACAAATATGATCACATACCTAAATTTTTGGTGAGATGGGCGAATAAGGATTGGGGCTGCTGGTTCTACACATTTTTGCCGGTCGTTTAAAGAGAAACATATTCGCCTTGTTTTTGCTCTGACTGGAGCATTTTTCCGCTGGTTAAAACCATACATAAGAAATTCTAGTATAAAGGATACAGAATATTTCTTGATCCGTCCGTCCTGATTTTGGTTACATTGAAGTACCAAGTATTTTGAAACTCTATCCACCAAAAAAACCTAATTTCATTTTAGAAACTCAAAATAACCACAATAAATGCCAAAACATGGAGTAGAAGGAATATGTCAAAGGAAAAATTCTGGCTAAGTTTGTTAAAAAATTATTCTGCAGAGTAAGGAACAGTTGTCTGAGTGACCTTATCCCCACATACAGATCGTTCGTCAGCCCTTTTACTCCCTGAACGGATGCACTTGTTCCATTCAAACGACACCAGAATGTCAACTATCAGTCTCATAAAAGGATGGTTGTACGGCCAGATCAGTGAAGCTCCAGATTATTTAACAGTAACTTACATGAGACTCGTGAATCACCATCATGTGTAGTCCTAATGACATGTTGTAATATTTGCAGATGAACTGAATAGCCAAGAAGATAACCCTAAACAGCTCCGTGGGAATTAATTCAGTTTAAGTTTATAATAAGTGTTTCGATGAAAGGTATTCTCATCATCTGTAGGCGTTGTTGAGTATGTATCGCCCATCTGTCTTCAACTGTCGTCTACGAAATCACACTGTATCGCAGTAGAAACAAGTCCCTAACAGAAATGAGAGACTGAACGCACTGCATTTTATTTTAATGTACAGCGACCCAAGCGGGAAATATAAAACCATGAATACCTTGATCTAATGTCACCAAACTGATAATCCTATATTTCTATGCCTCTGGTATGTATTGATTATAATTTTATCCTTACGTCAGTTTCTTTCAGTATTTTCAGTACAGATATATTTCCTACAGATGAAGAAAGGCATGAGTGCATGGTGGCTGATGGGCATATCTAACGTTACTGGAACCTTACAGGCGAAGGTCTCAACACAGCAAGCCCACAGTACGTGCACAGAAAGCCTACTCTCATCTCTTGCAATTTTAGAGAAACGTCGAGTCATGGGATGAGGGCAATAAGAGCCTCATATTGACAGATCTCGTACGCAGTTGACTGTAGTGTAATGATTGGAAACGAATGGTGAGTAGGTGGATTCAGGACAATAGTGTGGCTGGCAAAAAAAGTGGGCACGCGAAGATCATAGTATTATTCGATGGGCTCTGACGAATAAACGTAATGGCAACAGCTAAAATATATCCAGAGGTTAAACGAAGACTGTTGGGAACGCATTACCGGAAGCTATTTTGTTAGTTCCACGCCCCATAAATCAGTCGAACATTTATAGCTATAATAGGGGGAATGACTCATTTTAGAGGATATGTATTCTAGTTTCACTTCAAGCCTGTGTGCCGGCCATTCAGAAGTTCCTGAATGACACGTTGTTGTTGTTGTGGTCTTCAGCCCAGAGACTGGTTTGATGCAGCTCTCCACGCTACTCTATCCTGTGCAAGCTTCTTCATCTCCCAGTACCTACTGCAACCTACACCTTCTGAATCTGTAGAGTGTATTCATCTCTTGGTCTCCCTCTACGATTTTTACCCTCCACGCTGCCCTCCAATACTAAATTGGTGATCCCTTGATGCCTCAGAATATGTCCTACCAACTGATCCCTTCTTCTAGTCAAGTTGTGCCACAACCTTCTCGTCTCCCCAATCCTATTCAATACCTCCTCATTAGTTATATGATCTACCCATCTAATCTTGATCATTCTTCTGTAGCACCACATTTCGAAAGCTTCTATTCTCTTCTTGTCCAAACTAGTTATCGTCCATGTTTCACTTCCATGCATGGCTACACTCCATACAAATACTCTCAGAAACGACTTCCTGACACTTAAATCAATACTCGACGTTAACAAATTTCTCTTCTTCAGAAACGCTTTCCTTGCCATTGCCAGTCTACATTTGATATCCTCCCTACTTCGACCATCATCAGTTATTTTGCTGCTCAAATAGCAAAACTCCTTTACTACTTTAAGTGTCTCATTTCCTAATCTAATTCCCTCAGCATCACCCGACTTAATTCGACTACATTCCATTATCCTCGTTTTGCTTCTGTTGATGTTCATCTTATACCCTCCTTTCATGATACTGGCCATTCCGTTCAACTGCTCTTCCAAGTCCCTTGCTGTCTCTGTCATAATTACAATTTCATCGGCGAACCTCAAATTTTTTGTTTCTTCTCCGTGGATTTTAATACCTACTCCTAATTTTTCTTTTGTTTCCTTCACTGCTTGCTCAATATACAGATTGAATAACATCGGGGATAGGCTACAACCCTGTCTCACTCCCTTCCCAATCACTGCTTCCCTTTCGCGCCCCTCGACTCTTATAACTGCCATCTGGTTTCTGTACAAATTGTAAATAGCCTTTCGCTCCCTGTATTTTACCCCTGCCACCTTCAGAATTTGAAAGAGAGTATTCCAGTCAACATTGTCAAAAGCTTTCTCTAAGTCTACAAATGCTAGAAACGTAGGTTTTCCCTTCCTTAATCTAGCTTCTAAGATAAGTCGTAGGGTCAGTATTGCCTCACGTGTTCCAATATTTCTACGGAATCCAAACTGATCTTCCCCGAGGCCAGCTTCTACCAGTTTTTCCATTCGTCTGTAGAGAATACGCGTTAATATTTTGCATCCGTGACTTATTAAACTGATAGTTCGGTAATTTTCACATCTGTCAGCACCTGCTTTCTTTGGGATCTGAATTATTATATTCTTCTTGAAGTCTGAGGGTATTTCCCCTGTCTCATACATCTTGCTCACCAGATGGTAGAGTTTTGTCAGGACTGGCTCTCCCAAAGCCGTCAGTAGTTCTAATGGAATGTTGTCTACTCCCGGGGCCTTGTTTTGACTCAGGTCTTTCAGTGCTCTGTCAAATTCTTCACCCAGTATCGTATCTCCCACTTCATCTTCATCTACATCCTCTTCCATTTCCATAATATTGTCCTCAAGTACATCGCCCTTGTATAGGCCCTCTACATACTCCCTCCACCTTTCTGCTTTCCCTTCATTGCTTAGAACTGGGATTCCATCTAAGCTCTTGATATTCATACAAGTGGTTCTCCTTTCTCCAAAGGCCTCTTTAATTTTCCTGTAGGCAGTATCTATCTTACCCCTAGTGAGATAACCCTCTACATCCTTACATTTGTCCTCTAACCATCCCTGCTTAGCCATTTTGCACTTTCTTTCGATCTCGTTTTTGAGACGTTTGTATTCCTTTTTGCCTGCTTCATTTACTGCATTTTTATATTTTCTCCTTTCATCAATTTAATTCAATATTTCTTCTGTTACCCAAGGATTTCTACTAGCCCTCGTCTTTTTACTTACTAGGTCCTCTGCTGCCTTCACTACTTCATCTCTCAAAGCTACCCATTCTTCTTCTACTGTATTTCTTTCCCCCATTCCTGTCAATTGTTCCCTTATGCTCTCCCTGAAACTCTGTACAACCTCTGGTTTAGTCAGTTTATCCAGGTCCCATCTCCTTAAATTCCCACCTTTTTGCAGTTTCTTCAGTTTTGATCTACAGTTCATAACTAATAGATTGTGATCAGAGTCCACGTCTGCCCCTGGAAATGTCTTACAATTTAAAACCTGGTTCCTAAATCTCTGTCTTACCATTATGTAATCTATCAGAAACCTGTCAGTATCTCCAGGCATCTTCCATGTATACAACCTTCTTTTATGATTCTTGAACCAAGTGTTAGCTATGATTAAGTTGTGCTCTGTGCAAAATTCTATCAAGCGGCTTCCTCTTTCATTTCTTAGCCCAAATCCATATTCACCTACTACGTTTCCTTCTCTCCCTTTTCCTACTATCGAATTCCAGTCACCCACGACTATTAAATTTTCGTCTCCCTTCACTATCTGAATAATTTCTTTTATTTCATCATACATTTCTTCAATTTCTTCGTCGTCTGCAGAACTAGTTGGCATATAAACTTGTACTACTGTAGTAGGCGTGGGCTTCGTGTCTACCTTGGCCACAATAATGCGTTCACTATGCTGTTTGTAGTAGCTTACCCTCACTCCTATTTTTTTATTCATTATTAAACCGACTCCTGAATTACCCCTATTTGATTTTGTATTTATAACGCTGTATTCACCTGACCAGAAGTCTTGTTCCTCCTGCCACCGAACTTCACTAATTCCCACTGTATCTAACTTTAACCTATCCATTTCCCTTTTAAAATTTTCTAACCTACCTGCCCGATTAAGGGATCTGACATTCCACGCTCCGATCCGTAGAACGCCAGTTTTCTTTCTCTTGATAACGACGTCCTCTTGAGTAGTCCCCGCCCAGAGATCCGAATGGGGGACTATTTTACCTCCGGAATATTTTACTCAAGAGGACGCCATCATCATTTAATCATACAGTAAAGCTACATGCCCTCGGGAAAAATTACGGCTGTAGTTTCCCCTTGCTTTCAGCCGTTCGCAGTACCAGCACAGCAAGGCCGTTTTGGTTAATGTTAGAAGGCCAGATCAGTCAATTATCCAGACTGTTGCCCCTGCAACTACTGAAAAGGCTGCTGCCCCTCTTCAGGAACCACATGTTTGTCTGGCCTCTCAACAGATCCCCCTCCGTTGTGACACAGTGGGCAAAATTTTATGGTAATGTACATGTTACTTTTTCATTCCTACAACACTTAACATTTTCTTTCTTGCCAGCTATTAGTTTTCAAAGAAAAATTCGTCTTTCAAATATAAAGAGTCACGCAGAAGAAACTTACTGTGCTACGTGTCAGACATTTTATCTTATGGAGCATTTGATGGTAAAATATATTTTGTGTGTAGTGAACTGCTTTCTGAAAGTCTGACAGCTTTAAGAAGGCTAATAAACATCTCAGTGTCTTGTTGTGTTGTACATATGGACATCATGAGTTGTGATCTTCGGCTGTCATACGTCGTTTACCGTTGTCACCATACAAATACCGAGGGCGCTGGGATTTGGCGGCCCCAGTGTTGCGCGCCCGCTGCGCCACGTCTTCAGCGGCTGCGATTACGCGTGCCCTCTCTGCCGTCGCGATATAGTATGGCCAGTGGCAGCTAGGCGGCCCGGTATGAGGCATTGTCTTCGACAGCTCGCTCGTGCATTAGTCGTGAGAACCTCACACTGCACGGCGCTCTTTACGAGTAGTTTTCTTCTTGTAATAGCTTGACATTCTTGCTATTTGTCCTTTTGTAAAGTTTCTTCGCAACGCTTGGAGAAAGCTAGAAGTTAAGTAAAAGTACTACTTACTATTTAAGTGTTCGCTAATCATTTGTGCTCCTGTCCAACTTCCCCACAACGACAGCTGCTGTGCCAATTTGTAGCCCACCTTTCCTTACTGTCATGTATGAAGTAGTACACAACACCGACGACCTGGTGAAATGTCAGACAAAGGATAGACCACGAGACCCATACCTCTCCAACTCCTGCCCATCTCCTGATTTGTCACTTATAGAGCATGTCTGGGATGCGACGGGAAGACGTGTACCTCGGTTCTGTATCCAGGTAGAAAGCTTCATAAACTGCCACACCATATTTTTCAGGCTTGGCAATATGTTCCTGAAGATCACATTCACAGACTGTTTACTTTCATACCTCAAAGAATACAGTTGTGAATATATGCCCTCGGGTGTCACATCTCCATACTGATGTTGAGGATGAAAATCAGTTGATTCGACGTCAGTGGAAGCAGTGGCCAGAGCAGCGCATGAGGAGACGAATGGTGTGCAATCGTGTAGTTTGAACCTCCGACGGGAGGAAGACGCGTGGACCGTGACAAGACGGCTACTCCGCTCGGCCAAAATGCATAGTGCACGGAGAATTGCTGGAACACAGGGCACCGTGAGCACGGCGCGTAAAATCCTGCGAAACATCAATCTTTGCTATCCATTCAAAATTACCCATCTACACGAGTTGCTTCCTGCTGACCTTCCAGCCAGAGAGACCTTCACTTTAGAGTTTCTTGCTCGCATGGAAGTGGACAATGATTGGCCGCGGAAGATTTTTTGGACAGACGAAGCCCACTTATCTGACAGGATAAGTCAATACACTGAATTGTCGAATATGGGCTACGGAAAATCCACACGCAAATCAACCAGTACCACTTCATTCTGAAACTGTCACTGTGTGGTGCATCATTTATCATAGGGTCATAATTTTTCGAAGAGACAGGTGCTTCCGGTCCTGTTACCTGTACCGTCACTGGTAAGCGCTATGAGTGTTTTGCGCAAGCACGTTATTCCAGCTCTCCAACAGCGTGGATATGTGGATGGGATCATTTTTATGTAAGATGGCGCACCTCCGCACATTGCAAATCCAGTTAATCACCTGCTGAAGCCCCATTTAGGAAATGCTAGAGTTATTAGCCGCCATTTCCCTTCAGCCTGGCCGTTCCGATCACCTGATCTTAATCCGTGTGACTTCTGGCTGTGGGGCTATCTGAAAGATGTGTTCAGTGTTCCGGTTGCAAACTTAACTGCACTGAAGGCACCCATTGCGCAACACATTCTGAACACTTCGATCAGTTGTTTCAGGAAACTAAGGACAGCATATTGAACATTTTTTGCGCCAGTCAGACGGAAATTAATAATCCGATTTGATTTTGACTCATGCTTTTTATGTGGTTTTTGGCCTCAGGACAATTAGAAATCGATTTTTCCCATCCGATGTAGTATGATCTTGCCGTGGTGGATGGGCTTACGTAACTAACAGTATCACAACTGTACACCTATGCACACTGCGCAGTACAGTTTGTTTAACGCCAAACGTACACCTTAGGCATTTCTTGTACAATTCATTTGTCTTTTGTAGTCGATCACTGTTAAATTATGATGCTTACAGCGCCATCTATTGCTACATTTTGGTAACTGTTTATTTTTCTTCTGCCACACGTTTTCCCGCTCCTCCGATATTACTCCGCTGCAATTTTACGTCGTTGCGACCAGTTGTATTATTTCCACAGCGGTTTGAAAATTTAACTTTAGTTATAATCACCCTGCATTTTTTTCTGCATTTGTTAGCAGTTTTGATTGTACTAGATTCATTCCTGGGGCCTTCTTACGTTTTAGCTTCTTCATGTTTGCCTCAAATTAATCAGCAGTTGGTGCTGGTTCTTCTGTTTCTGAATTCCTTGAGTTTACAGACGGGAATATTCCTTGGATCTCATCCAAATCCTCATTCAGAAGTTCGTGAAAGTGTCGTGCTCTGTTCGTACTAAATTCTCTTTCATTGTAACTACTCTGTCTGTGTCCTTATTCTTCTTCACTTGTGTCTAATTTTTCGAGAGGAAACCAGAGGAGACAGTGGCCTGCTGCAGTTGCTGCGTGCATTGTAACTTTGGGGTCCCTCATTGTTCCAGTCTTGGACTCCAGCGTTTTTAGCATACACATATGACATATTTCCGACTGTACCACATAGCTCCAAAACTTTCTTTGACGATGACACGATTACAATTTCTTACATTGAGTGAAATACTCGTAAACAATAGTGCACCAGGACGCATCATTTTGATGATCATGAAATTTTCTGTACAGCTTCACCACGTAACAGATATCAAATGGCTAAAATTCCACTAACTTTTAATTAAGATTTGGATAGATGAAAGTATCCCTGATCAACGAAACACAGGTATTCAAAGCCAAGTACACAAGAACGGCAATATCATGGTGTGGCGAATCTGGATGATACCTACTGTATATAAAATAGCCTCCAACATCATTTCTAGTACGCTAGCACCCTGTGTTGAAAGTGCTGTTGGTTGTGCAACACTATGGACAGATGCAATGGAAGATTTAGAGATTCTTAATAAATTCGCCCCCTTAGTGAAAGCTACCGTGGAAAACACTCGAAGTTAAGCTAAAATTCAGAGTATGTTAGCAATGGAGTAAGAAAAATGGTTCAAATGGCTCTGAGCGCTATGGGACTTAACATATATGGTCATCAGTCCCCTAGAACGTAGAACTACATAAACATAACTAACCTAAGGACATCACACACATCCATGCCCGAGACAGAATTCGAACCTGCGACCGTAGCAGCCGCGCGGTTCCGGGCTGAAACGCCCAGAAACGCTCGGCCACTGCCGCCGGCAATGGAGTAAGACAAGAAGTTTCGTTATCCTGACTTCTGATTAATGTAACCTTGGGAAAGGTAATGAGAGATGGTGCAGCAATACACGGGGAATATGCTGTACAATTCAACTCAGGTGCTTTCATGTGCAGATTATACTGGTATAATTCTAAGAACCCAAAGAGCAACGATAGAACCTTAATAAGTCTTGAAAGCCTGTAATTAGGAAAGATTGTACTAATTACGCCCAGTTCTTAGAAACTTATAGGAATAAGTTGGATGTGTGTAGTTTCAGTTCTCTTGGACCATATGTAAACCGTAAGAACAATATCAGCTCTGAAATCCAAAACGAACATTGTCTTCCAATGAGAGCTATCATGGCTTTAGGAAACGTCTGACATCGAAGCTGCCGTTTTGGAGAACTCAAGTTATAATGTACACAATTTTAGTGAGGACAGTGCTAAAATACGGTGTTGAAACTTCCACATTAACGAAATTCGATGAAAAGCGACTTGGCATATATGAAATAAACATCTTGAAACAAATTCTTGGACGAGTTTAAGATAATTATGTCCGAAAGAGAAAATTCAGCTGTGAATTCCAAAGCTGATCCAGAAAGTAGCGTTTGTGCTTATTTCCCGCACATCTGACTGCACGGTGGCCGCGTATGCGCATTTACGCCCATCAACCCAAGAACGTTAACGTCTGAAGTCGTTTATTGTCGGTGATCGACTTTAAAACTGTCGATCTGCCTGTCAGATGTGAAATAAGAGCTATTGTCAAGTTTTTGAATACGCTAAATGTTAGACCCTGTGACATTTATCGTCAGGTAAGTGAAACTTATGGAGAGAAGGCAATGAGTGAAAGTATGGTGCGAAAGTTGGATACGATGTTTAACGAACGACAGCAAAATGCTACGACGAGGAGCGCTGTGGACCTCCGTCGTTGATCACCAAAGAATTGTTGCACTGAGATGACGAACACGTTCTTTCCAAACAGCGAGTAACGACTTGCGTCTTAGCAATTCGTTTTCGAATTATTTCACGATCTTCATTGTAAAACCTGTGACTGAGCATCTTCACTATTAAAAACTGTTTGCCAGTTGTGTACTGAAAACACTACCTGATCTTCAGAAATGGAAACACATGGGAACAACTTTGAAGCTTTTGCAGCGTAATGCAGCAGAGATTTTTTGATAAGGATTATCACATGCGATGGAACATGAATATATTACGAGACTCCTGAAACGAAACTAGTCTCTGCAATGGCAGCATACTGGTTGTCCGAAACTCAAACAAAACAAATCCACCTCTTTCCTCATGGAAAACCATGCTCACCGTGTTTTGGGGCTGTCAAGGAATTTTGTTAGTGGAATGCATGGAACGAGACATAACAATCAACACTGCAGCTTACTATGAGATATTGAAGAAGTTACGGCGTGCAATGAGCAACAAAAGGCGTCGCCTGCTGACTTATAGTGTTGTGTCCATGCATGACAATGCGCGACCGCACACCGTAGGCCTAACGACGACGCTACATGATTCATTTCACTGAGAACAATTCTGTCATTCTCTCATATTGCACGTCTTCAGGACGCAGCCCCATTTGCTTTCCCATCTCAAGAAATTTCTTGCAAGTCAGTACTTTGCAGGTGACGATGAGAGCAAGGTAAGTGTCCAAAACTGATTCAATTCGTAGGTGTCCGAATTACTGAAGCCTGTATGCTGCAGTTAGTGCCAAGATATAGCGCATGCTTTAATTCACTTGTAGAATATGACGAAAAGCAATTTAAGGCGTGTAGATTATTTTTATACTGTAATGGGAGACAAAAAAATTCCATTCGAGGTCCGTACAGCCCAGAGTCGGTAAGCCAATAATGCAAAATTGCCGTGACCATTCATGCAATCATCCCACTGTTCCATGAAGAAGTTCATAATTTCCTGCTGCACATCGTTCGATAGTAATCGTTAAACCTTCAAGGCTCCTTTTAAAGGACCGGAGGTGTGATAATCGCGTGGGGAGAGATAAGGACTGTAAGGCGGGTGTCCAGTGTCTCCCTCTTGAGTTAGCGTACTTGAGACTGGCCTCCCAGATCGACCGGAGTCTTGTGTCGAATCGCGACCATCACGGAACTTGGGACTCACTCCAGAACGGTGGTTTTCGACAGACATGCTGTTCCATACAAATTCTTCATTCTGCTATGTATGTATTCATTTTTTTCCGTTTTTCGTTGTTCCTCTTAGTTGCCTCAACATTCATGGAGGAGTGTTCTGTCTTTACAACTAAATTAAAGGCAGATTGTTATTTGCCACACGTGTTCATCTGCTGTTATTTATGAAACATCTTCAGTGGCATGTAATACATGTTGGTTTTTGTATGTGTCTAATGTATTATGCAATAGTTACACTTATGTTACTATGTGGCGTTTTCTCATATTATTCTTTGTTTTCCATCTTAGAAATAACTTTTGCGGTACAAGTTTGGTGAGGTTAATTTGTCGTTTGGTGTTACTTACGATTTCCAGTGTCGCTAGTCGATGTGTGTCTACCTGGAGATGAGTTTATTAGGTTCCGATACTCCAGGTAGCTGGTATCCGGCGTTTCTCGACCCACATTGATGATGACACTTCACTAGTACTTTTCGCTGTCTGTTGAACGTACGTGTGTTTTCAGTATGTGTTGTTTCTAACTGCTGCTGTGTGTTTATCTTTCGTTTGTGTTGTCTATATGTAATTTCATGCTTGTTGTGTGTATGTGTGTGTGTGTGTGTGGGGGGGGGGGAGGGGTTTGTGTGTGTGTGTGTGTGTGTGTGGGTGGGTGTGTGTGTGTGTGTGTGTAGGGGTGGAGGTTTGTGTGTGCTGTGTGTGTGTGTGTGTGTGTGTGTGTGTGTGTGTGTGTGTGTGTGTGTGTATGTGAGAAAGAGAGAGGGGGAGCGGAAGAGAGAGAGAGAGAGAGAGGGCGGGGTGGAGTGAGGGAGGGAGAAAGAGGCATTCATTAATTATTTATTCTGGTTATGTTTCACATTTCTGTTTCTTGTTGTTTTAGTGATTAACATGATCAAGGAGTTATTGTTTATACTAACTGGGCCATCAGTTACTACCGGTGTTTGTCCTTCGGCAGCAAGGGAAAGAATAACAGCACGTTGGTCTGGTTTGGATGCATTTGGTAATGACGTCACCATATTTTACAATTCCGCATTTATCGCACGCAAATATACAAATGCCACACTGGTCCCCTGCCTTCGTGTTGGTGCTTATATACTCTCATGTGAGTCGCTCAACTTTACATATACGCTGCAGGGCGCTCCTTGTAAAATGCAGACGAAAAGAAGTTGCAAATCCTTTTTCATACTCAAACGGTGCTTACTTTCTTGATCAACTTTGTATGTGACCTACATAATGAACCAGACACTGTCAGCTACATTCAGACTAAAAGGCTTGACTGTGGAGGACATGTACTCTAAGTAGGCTGTTCAGGTTTTTGTGTTGGTAACGCCACGTAGCGCTCTGTATGAAAATCACTGACTGTGCTGTGTGCAGTCTGTGGCTGGTTGGCATTGTTGGAATATTCACTATTGTAGTGTTGGGCAGTTGGGTGGGAACAGCGCGTAGCGCTGCGCAGTTGGAGGTGAGCAGCCAGCAGTGGTGGATGTGGGAAGAGAGATGGTGGAGTTTTGAAAGTGGACGATCTGGGCGTGTGTTCGTCATAAAAAGGAAATTTGTAAGACTGGATGTCGTGAACTTATATATATTATGACTTTGAAACATTATTAAGGTAAATACATTGTCTGTTGTGGCCGTGCGGTTCTAGGCGCTGCAGTCCGGAACCGCGCGACCGCTACGGTCGCAGGCTCGAATCCTGCCTTGGGCATGGATGTGTGTGATGTCCTTAGGTTAGTTAGGTTTAACTAGTTCTAAGTTCTAGGGGACTAATGACCTCATAAGTTATGTCCCATAGTGCTCAGAGCCATTTGAACCATTTTTTTGTTCTCCATCAAAATCTTTCATTTGCTAACAATGCCTATCAGTAGCTAGTGCCTTCAATACTTAGAATCTTTTATTTATCTGCAGTATTGGCGCTCGCTGTATTGCAGTAGTTCGAGTAACGAAGATTTTTGTGAGGTAAGTGATTCATGAAAGGTGTAGGTTATTGTAAGTCAGGGCCATTCTTTTGTAGGGATTATTGAAAGTCAGATTGCATTGCAAAAAAAAAAAAAAAAAAAAAAAAAAAAAAAAAAACAGTTTCAGTTTAGTGTTGATCAGAATAAGTAAAGAGAGAGATGTCTGACTACGTTCAGTTTCGCTCAGCCGTTTGAAAATCAAATAACGTAGAGGTTTTCCAGCACTGACATTTATAAATTTTTCTAACGGGATGTTTCATAGTACTGACAGCTAACGACGGAATGATTAAGAAGATATTCAGCGCAGTGCATGAAGGAATCAGGAGAGATGGACGAGCAAAACTAAAGTGTGAGGAAGATGTCAGAGAGAACTCTACGTCTCCAAGAAGTTCATGTTATGTTTGAATGTTAAAATAAAGGTAGAGTAATAGAACGGAATACATAAGATACAGCTTTGTGGAAGTGTAAACTGGATAGAGTTTGATGCTTTAACTGAAAACAAAGTTTGGGGCGAACGTGACTTCTTTCCAGTAATCGACATTTTTTAATTTATTTATTTTTTGGAACATGAGAGAGAAATGCAAACTTTATTCACAAACTAACAATACACAAAATCAGCAGATAGCTCCAGAAATCACAAATGGGGAAGTCTCACCGTTCTTTACTAGCCGACAGAAGGTAGGGATGATGGGATATGAGTAGATGTAGGCTGCCTCCGGCTCGATGGTAGGGTGGGGTGGTGGGAGGTGGGGGGGGGGGCGGGGGCGCAGTTGGCAGGGGTCGTCCACAGCAGGCCTAGCCAAGACGTCCCCAAAAACACAAACCAACCGGAAGTTGACAAGAAAGGAAGGAGGTACTTAATTGTAACCATGAAATTTCATCGCATGACATAGCAGTGGTAGGTAAGGGACACGGGAATGGAAAACAAATACAAAGCCTGGTGCTTGGAATTACTTGAGCGGGTGTTAGTAGTGCACCTTGACAGCAGTCAGGTCAGCCTTGCCAGACACATTTCAACTGAGCGGGCGATCACGCAAAACTTCAAGGATGTAACTGGCGAAATAGGCGCGGCAGCGTAGACATCGCCCAATCACGCCATAGTCATTGCGAGGAGGGTCCAAAGACCGAGCCGCGATTTGTCCCCGTCTCCATAAATGTAGGCGATTGTCCATCCTTTGACCCAGACCATCGCTTGAATCTTGACTGCAGGGACACACACGTCCTCAGGGTGAATAAAAGCGTACAGTTCGAACACGGATGGAGGGGCACGGAGGAAAGAGGTGATCATTTGCCACCCCAGCGCTCACACCAGCGCAGGGCGGGGGAAGGGTGTCGTCGTCCACCGAGTGATAAGTAAAGCACAAAGGACTGGCCACTGAACCAACTGCGTGTAAACTGGTTAGCAGCGAATTTACCACAGGCGACGTAATATCATGGCGCTCTGACTGATGTCGAGAGGTACGGCTGATGAAGGTTGCGTCACACCGCCAACCACCTAGTTAATGGATCTTTATCTCCACGTTGTTGCAGGCTACACCATGAACTAATTGAGTGTAGAAATTCTTTGAACGTTAGGGCCGCGTATGTGGGAGGTCGGCTCGTACGTAGCCAACGTCCACAAAAAAGACAGACAGCTGCGCAAATAGAGGCGCAAAATGTCCTAGTGACACCGGAAGGGAGATAGAGGCCAGCGTGTAAACTGAAGAGCCAAAGAAACTGGTACACCTGCCTAATATCGAGTAGGGCTCCCGCGAGAACGCAGAAGTGTCGCAGCAAGACGTGGCATGGACTCGACTAATGTCTGAAGTAGTGCTGGAGGGAACTGACATCATGATTCCTGCAGGGCTGTCCATAAGTCCGAAGGAGTACGAGAGGGTGGAGATCTCTTCTAAACAGCACGTTGGAAGGCATCCCAGATACGCTCAATGTCCTTGTCTGCAGAGTTTGGTAGCCAGCGTAAGAATTTAAACTCAGAAGAGTGTTCCTGGAGCCACTCTGTAGCAAATTCTGACCGTGTGGCGCTTCACATTGTCCTGCTGAAATTTCCCAAGTCCGTCGGAGTGCACAATGCACATGAATAGATGCAGGTGATCAGACAGAATTCTTACGCATGTGTCACCTGTGAGAGTCGTTTCTAGACGTATGCGTGGTCCCATATCGATCCATCTGCAAACGCCCCACACCATTACAGAGCCTCCAACAGCTTGAACAGTCCTCTGCTGACATGCAGGGTCCATGGTTTCAGAGGTTGTCTCCATACCAGTACACGTCCACCCGCTTAATACAGTTTGAAACGAGACTCCTCCGACCAGTCAACAAGTTTTCAGCCATCAATAGTCCAATGTCAGTGTTGACGGACCCACGCGAGGCGTAAAGCTTTGTGTCGTGCAGTCATCAACAGAACACGAATGGGCCATCGGCTCCGAAAGCCCGTAGCGATGATGTTTCGTTGAACGGTTCGTACTCTGACACTTGTTGATGGCTCAGCATTGAAATCTGAAGAAATTTGCGGAAGGGCTGCACTTCTGTCACGTTCGTTCGTCGTCGTTGGTCCCGCTCTTGCGGGACCTTTTTCCGGCCGCAGCGATGTCGGAGGTTTGATGTTTTACCGGACTCCTGATATTCACGGTACACTCGTGAAACGATCGTACAGTAAAATCCCCATTTCATCGCTACCTTGGACATGCTGAGTCCTATCGCTCGCGCGCCGACTGTAACATCACGCTCAAACTCCGTTAAATCTTGATAACCTGCCATTGTAGCAACAGTAACCGATATAACAACTGCGGCAGACACTTGTTGTCTTATATAGGCATTGCCTATGTTTGAATACGCGTGACTAGACCAGTTTCTTTGGCGCTTCAGTGTAAAAGTCCAAGAGTTGTCGCTTGAGTGAGTTTCCTATGCCCGACCACTGGTTGTTGATCGTGTTGAGATACAAGGCCACCGCATGACGCCGGACGTTGGCGAACCCGAGTCCCATGCCATCCGGACACAGTGGTCCTCGCAGTTGCAAGGGCTCCCCTAGCACGCCTCCCACCAGATATATTATCCCTTCCTCTCTGTGGTTATTAATTATTATCATTATTATTGAAACACAAGAAAGGAATAATAAAATGCTTTCGGCGAAATGTAATGCTGGCTAAGTTCACTGACCTAGATTAATAGTATCTTTGAAAGTATGCATTTATTGACGAAATAAAATTAGTGAAGCTTTGCGCTTTAGTTAATTGAATAACTTTAAATGATTATTTCTGCTCCGACTGTGGTGATATCTTACACAAAAAAATAAATTTAAATACACCGCGTAATGGCGGCCAATTGTTGTCAGTCAAAGATCACCGCTACTCGCTTCGCAGAAACTGAAAAAATGCTAGATAACGTCTTGCAACTATTAATTCACGAAGAATTGTTTGCATGGGTTCTTTAAGTAACACAGTGCACTCACTTTTAGTAAATATATTTCCACTAAGCACAGAATACACGCGCGGAGGGATTAGCCGAGCGGTCTAGGGTGCTGCAGTCATGGACTGTGCAGCTGGTCCCGGCGGAGTTTCGAGTCCTCCCTCGGGCATGGGTGTGTGTGTTTGTCCTTAGGATAATTTAGGTTAATTAGAGTGTAAGCTTAGAGACTGATGACCTTAGCAGTCAAGTCCCATAAGATTTCACACACACTTGAACACAGAATACACACTTCAATTATTCGCTACGTACGAGAACAAATAGAACAAAAGCTACCGCTTTACAGCAGCAAGCGTACCTTACATAGAGCAGAAGAAATGATCTGACTGGAAGTGATTTTAAATATCTTCCTTTCTATTATATATAATGACAAAGATAATAAGGTTAGTTTCGAGAACGTTATGCACTACGATCTCATCTAATATAAATATTGACTTTTTATTACATTGCAATCGATATAGTCTTTCTTTGAACCTAATTTAATACATTTCATAATTAATTTGTCGTTTATGTCCATATAATATTATTCAGAGTCCTTGCCGGCTGGTGTGGCCGTGCGGTTCTAAGCGCGTCAGTTTGGAACCGCGTGACCGCTACGGTCGCAGGTTCGAATCCTGCCTCGGGCATGGATGTGTGTGATGTCCTTAGGTTAGTTAGGTTTAAGTAGTTCTAAGTTCTAGGGGACTGATGACCTCAGTAGTTAAGTCCCATAGTGCTCAGAGCCATTTGAACCATTTGAACCATCAGAGTCCTTTTATTATTTACTTCAAATATATCGGCTAGAATATTTCAAAAGGGGCACTATACAGACCCAAATTCTCAACCGCGCACTACATTGGTAGTGCGTAAATAAGTTGGGTATGGTGGTAGGCATGCTAGGGTAGTCCTTGCAGCAGTGATGGCCAACTGTGTCCGGATGGCTTAGCCTCGTCAGCTGGAGGCCCATTTTCAAATCTGAGTCCTACACAAATTTTCCACATTGCCCATTTATTTCAATCAATGTCCGCTCGCAGCCAATGTCTGCAATTCCTTTGTGTCTTTACATGCCGGCAGCTGTGGCCGAGCGGTTCTAGGCGCTACAGTCTGGAACAGCGCGACCGCTACGGTCGCAGGTTAGAATCCTGCCTCGGGCATGGAAGTGTGCGATGTCCTTAGGTTAGTTAGGTTTAAGTAGTTCTAAGTTACAGGGGACTGATGACCTCAGAAGCTAAGTCCCATAGTGCTCAGAGCCATTATTTTGTCTTTACATAGAGGAAACTGGAATCCAGAATCAGAGGAGTGAGGTACTAAACAACAAAAAGGGGAATAATTATCCACGGATGAACATGACTCACAGAGGACTGTCGAGCCGATGACGGTGATGACGGAAACAGATCGTGCAGATATACTCTCAAATGTGTGGCGGCACGTGTCCGTTTTGTGTGGGTGCGCCGGACACGGTTCTCGCGGTGCCTTGTAGGCTCGCCAGGCGCCCAGACGCCCATGCACCGGCAGCCGGCAGCAGGTAGTCAGGCAGGCGCCCGCCTACCCGCAGCGCCGGTAGATCACGGCGCAGGCGGACGCTGCGACTCGGTGAGGCAACAAGACGGATAGCGGCGCGCCGCGCGACACGCCAACTACACGCCATTCTAATGTCGCGCGCGCCTTTTATAAATTGTATTTTGAGTCCATCTGCCGTTTATCTCGAGGCGAAATAACATTAATTCGCTTCCTAATTTGTCTTACACCTTGGGCTCTTTTCTGTTAAATCTGCGGGGACAATTTTTTAAGGCTCTAAGATGCATCGCACGCAATAATTTTCCCTTTCGCGGTTTTTCCGGGTGTGAGATTATGGCCATTATTTCTCCTACAAAAAGTCAGGAGTTCACACCGAATTCCGCACCGCTCGAACGGAAAGTCGGCACCGGACTGCGTAACTCACTCTCGGACCAGTCCCAGCTGCTTCGGTGGGACGACGGGCGGGCGAGGGAGGTCGCCGGGCTTGCAGAGCAAAACGAAAAATGTCTTCGCCGCGCGAGCCTCTCACCGTTACCGTCGTGGTGCAAGTTCTCGCAGAATTGTAATGACATAAAATGATATTCTACATCTACATCCATACTCCGCAAGCCACCTGACGGTGTGTGGCTGAGGGTACATTGAGTACCTCTATCGGTTCTCCCTTCTATTCCAGTCTCGTATTGTTCGTGGAAAGAAAGATTGTCGGTATGCCTCTGTGTGGGCTCTAATCTCTCTGATTTTATCCTCATGGTCTCTTCGCGAGATATACGTAGGAGGGAGCAATATACTGCTTGACTCCTCGGTGGAGGTATGTTCTCGAAACTTCAACAAAAGCCCGCACCGAGCTACTGAGCGTCTCTCCTGCAGAGTCTTCCACTGGAGTTTATCATCTCCATAACGCTTTCGCGATTACTAAATGATCCTGTAACTTAGCGCGCTGCTCTCCGTTGGATCTTCTCTATCTCTTCTATCATCCTATCTGGTACGGGTCCGACACTGGTGAGCAATATTCTAGCAGTGGGCGAACAAGTGTACTGTAACCTACTTCCTTTGTTTTTCGATTGCATTTCCTTAGGATTCTTCCAATGAATCTCAGTCTGGCATCTGCTTTACCGACGATCAACTTTATATGAAAAATGGTTCAAATGGCTCTGAGCACTATGGGGCTTAACATCGGAGGTCATCAGTCCCCTAGAACTTAGAACTACTTAAACCTAACGAACCTAAGGACATCACACACATCCATGCCCGAGGAGGATTTGAACCTGCGACCGTAGCGGTGGCGCTGTTCCAGACTGAAGCGCCTAGAACTGCTCGGCCACTCTGGCCGGCCAACTTCATATGATCATTCCATTTTAAATCACTCCTAATGCCTACTCCCAGATAATTGCTTCCAGTTGCTGACCTGCTATATTCTAGCTAAATGGTAAAGGATCCTTCTTTCAATGTATTCGCAGCACATTACACTTGTCTACATTGAGATTCAATTGCCATTCCCTGCACCATGCGTCAATTCGTTGCAGATCCTCCTGCATTTCATGACAATTTTCCATTGTTACAACCTCTCGATATACCACAGCATCATCAGCAAAAAGCCTCAGTGAACTTCCGATGTTATCCACAAGGTCATTTATGTGTATTGTTAATAGCAACGGTCCTACGACACTCCTCTGCGGCACACCTGAAATCACTCTTACTTCGGAAGACTTCTCTCCATTGAGAATGACATGCTGCGTTCTGTTATCTAGGAACTCTTCAATCCAATCACACAATTGGTATGATAGTCCATATGCTCTTACTTTGTTCATTAAACGCCAATTAATGAATTATTCTGTCACTTCTCGGCACAATAATTAAAGCTGAAATGTGAACAATCTGCATTCTATTCCAGCAATACAAAGTGTTCATTACTAAACATTTTTCGGCTTATTAGGCTATCAGGTAGCCACTGACTAGAATCCGCAAAGGCACTAGTTTGCAAGAAACCCAACTTCCTAAATGTTACATGCAATATTCTAACATAATCTGCTAACGATACGATTTATAAGCATTCGATTTAACATTTCCCGTCTGATTTCACGCCCAGATTATCACTCGTTAATATGTGTAGCGTTAGCATCTGTAAGAGAGATAAGTCTACATTCTACAAGTTTACTTCGGAATTCACACTTAAGTCCCTGGCTGAGGCTTGTTTGAATCACCTTCACAATATTTATCTACAGTTTTACTCTCCAACAGAGCCCGGGAAAAACGAAAACATAAATTTTTCTATACAGCTCTGATTCCTCTAAAAATGTTCAAATGATCAAATGTGTGTGAATTCTTAAGGGACCAAACTGCTGAGGTTATCGGTCCCTAAGCCTACACACTATTTAACATTAGTTAAACTAACTTACGCTAAGGACAACACACACACCCATGCCCGAGTGAGGACTCAAACCTCCGACGGTGAAGCTGTCCGGACTGTGGCGAGACGCCTCAGACCGCTCGGCTACCCCGCGCCGCCTCTGACTCCTCTTATTTCATCATGATGATTATTTCTTCCTATGCAGGCTGTCGACGATAAAATATTTTCACATTCCGAGAAGAAACTTAGAGACGGAAATTTCGAGAAAAGATCTCGCCGCAACCAAAAACACCGTTTTGAACTTTCTCGACGTCCTCCTTCAAACCAATATGGTAAGGATCGTATACTGCACAGCAGTACTCTAACAGAGGACGGACAAGCGTAGTGTAAGCAGCCTCTTTAGCAGAGCTGTTGCATCTCCTAAGCGTTGTGCTAGTAAAAAGTAACCTTGGGTTTGCCTTTCCAACAACATTTCCTATGTGATCATTCCAGCTCAACCTGTTCGTAAACGTAATTCCTACGTATTTAGACGAACTGATAGCTTTTAAATTTGCATGATGTATCATGAAACCGAAATTTAACGGATTTCTTTTTTTAGCCATGTGGATGACCTCACACTTTTCATTACTGAGAGGCAATCTCCACTTTTCGCACCATACAGATGATGTGTCTAAGCCCTTTTACATTTGGTTTTGATCTTCTGATGACTTTACTGGACAGAAAACAACAGCATCATCTGCAAACAATCTAAGAGGGCTACTCAGATTGTCTTCTAAGTAGTTTACGTACATTAGGAACAGCAGAGAGCCCATAACACTTCGTTGGGGAACGCCGGATATCATTTTTGTTTTACTCGATGATTTTCCGTCGCTTATAACGTACTGTGAGAGGAAGTTACGAATCAAGTCGCAAAACTGAAGCGAATTTGCATAGGCACGCAGTTTGATTAGAAGTCTCTCATTAGGCGTTAGTTGATAACGTTAAACAAATATTAGTTGAAAAAAATAGAGTTTGCTTGGTTTAATCCTGAAATATCTAATGAATAAAAAAGAGCATTCAACAAAGACGCTTGTCGACAACGTGTTTAAAAGAGAAAGTGGAAAAAAGAGGAACGGCTAAATTATTGTAAACTGCAACTGCCAATGGTAATAGAATTCTTTTCATTGTTATTGATTCATAGGACGTTCGTTATTTCGTCGGTTGCCATGACGACCGCAGTGGTTTTTTATAGGTACTCCCAGGAAGCGTAGACACAATGAACTGCAGAACTTTTTTAGGCTGCTTGGCTGACTGCAAGACTGTCTATAAAAATGACTCAGAGTTGGTTTTCCTCCAGTGAATTTGAATGTGGGTATATTGAACTCTGCGTCAGTCCATACTGGACAATGATACGAGCATCGTTAAACCAGGTAGTTTGTATTACTGCTCGTGATAAAAATATTTGGGCACATTATTGCCCAGCATGAAAGTATTAGTAACTCTATTAGGAAAACTCATTTAGAGTATTTGTCACGTCGAAATTAAATATAGACTTGAAAACTGCATATGTCTCTAAAGCAGAATCGGTATATCTTAATCCTAGAACCAAAACTGCTCAGTCAAATATCGAACATCTAAATCCTTTTGATCGTCGTCTTGAGAAACAACACTTCTTTGACATCCAGGATCGTAGGGTATGATATTGTTGTTGTGGTGGAAATCGTCAATTACTATTGCAATTGAAATGCGAACCTCGGAACTGAATCTTAGATCGTAGGAAGTACGTCGAATCATCGAATGACTCACTTGTCTCGTTACACTAGATCAGTGGTCCCAACCGCATACGCCTTCGTCAAGCACGCAGCGCACCATGGAGGCAGACGATTGGTGGCAGTGGTATGCCATGGGATTTCATGGAACCTGTGGTAGCAATCGAAAGCACCCCGGTAGCTGTAAATCATGTGAACATTATTGTGAACAATTGTCATCCTTTGTTGCTTTATGTCTTTGCTGCCACTGAGGATCGTAGTCTGTGTCACAGGGCCAGGACTGTGTTACAGTGTTTGAGATTGAGAGGCATGACAGTGCTCTCAAGTCTATGTCTAGCCATAAAAATTCGGTTATCTGATCCAACTATAGGGAGCCAATCCCGCACCCACAAACCAGGCCCATAATTTAAGGTATCATGTGACCTTTGTGTTGACATCTGCTCGCCCAAACCCCTACAAACTTAGCAAGTACTTTTCGAGTCAACGGCATGCAGAATCGGTGCCTCACTCCGTTTCACAGGTCGAGATACACACTATTAAGCAGATGCTCAGAATGTTTTGGATTATTACTGTATACCGTCATAATGTGCATCACTCTTATTCAATCTGTTGTATATAGTTATCCAGTAATTAGTTAATTAATTAATTATAGCTGTTTCTCTTAATCAAACATATGTACTGATACTAGCCTTATGGTGCCCTCTGATGACAACGTTCATTCTGTTTTTCACAAAGCCACCCTAGCCTTATTAATAACATGTTCAGAGAGATTCAGCTGAGCTATTCAGATCAAATACTTCTAAAGCGATTATTGCGCAGACAACACTGCAGAAAGATTACCCGTTTTCCCGTCACTGAACCGATTGTACTAGTAGAAGGCATGAGACATTAGACCATCGGTCAGTAACAAGTGGGGTACAATAGGGCAGGAACGTTTATAGACATATGCAGGACAGCAGCGTTTGACAACCGACTTAAAACGTGCACTGTACTAATGGGGCTAACCAGAACACAACACAACACAACTCTAGATCAACTCTATCTCTCTCTCTCTCTCTCTCTCTCTCTCTCTCTCTTTCAATAACTGTCAAGGAAATGGCTAGAGAGACGTAGCCATAGAGTTGACAGAACTTCACCAAAATTATAAGTCTTTTACGATTTATATAGAACATCCCGTATATCTATTGGATTTTCTTGCGGCACTGTCTTCTGTGGTGCGTAAGTGCCGTTGGTGACTTAATGACGTCCGACAGTTCTCAGTTCAAAGTGTTAAAGTAAAATGAAGGAGCAGTTCTTCGTTGATCCGAAGGACACGCAAAACTTCATCCATGCCTTCTATAAACAGAAAGCGATCTAGCACTGAGGCGATATTAAGCTAGTCTACAAGTTAATTGTTTCATGTTGTGCATAGAACATCCAACATTTCTAGCAGATTTCTTGTTGTACTGTCTTCTGTAGTTTAACATCATGCGAACGTGTGAAGCGTTCAGCTCAACATCTCGGACGATAAACTTACAAGGGGAGCTCCTTCAGATTTAGTCGTAAGATGGCCCAGTGGATAGCCCGTCAAAAACTGAACGCAGATCAAGCATGGAAACAGGAAGAAGATGTACTGAACTATGAAGAAGAAGCAAAGCAGAAATGGTGAACGATCCGAGCTTAAGATGTGCAGCATCGAGCATACGTCCGTAGGCATGGCGTCGTGGTTATGTGGTTATGGTGTTGGAATGCTCAGATGTTCAAACCTCGCTCACGCCCCGGGTATTGGCGTGTCTGTCCGCTATATTCAGATTTGTGTCTGTGTAGTGGTGTAAAGTCCGTTTACAGCAGCGAGATGTAAAAAAAAGGGACGTCCAGACGTACATACCTCCTATTTGTTCTACACAAGTGCCATATGAGCCGGTCGCTGTGGCCGAGCGGTTCTAGGTGCTTCAGTCTGAAACCACGCTGCTGCTACGGTCGCAGGTTCGAATCCTGCCTCGGGCATGGATGTGTGTGATGTCCTTAGTTTAGTTAGGTTTAAGTAGTTCTAAGTCTAGGAGGCTGATGAAGAAATGGCTCTGAGCACTATGGGACTTAACATCTATGGTCATCAGTCCCATAGAACTTAGAACTACTTAAACCTAACTAACCTAAGGACAGCACACAACACCCAGCCATCACGAGGCAGAGAAAATCCCTGACCCCGCCGGGAATCGAACCCGGGAACCCGGGCGTGGGAAGCGAGAACGCTACCGCACGACCGGAGGCTGATGAACTCAGATGTTAAGTCCCATAGTGCTTAGAGCCATTTGAACCATTTGAAGTGCCATATGTTATGACTCTTGCGTTCCGTTTTGGAAGTGTTGACTTTTGAAATCCTTTGTTGTAACATAGCTCACACCAGTTTATTTGTTGTTTTCATTTTTGTGAAAAGTTGAAGCGACATTTCTCCTTCTCTCACTATTCATCACATTTACTTGCGACAATATATTCTTATCACTTGAGATATCCTGTAACCAATGTGAATGTATTGTATTGTATGTTAACCGGGGGCCTACAAACGACGGAGAGGCTCCGTCCCCGCCGCAGTCACAGTGGTCCACAGACCCATGATGACTACCGCAGTCCACCCCTCCACCACCCCACACAGACTCACTCTTTCAGGGTTATTGTGCGGTTCGGCCCCAGGGAACGTCTCACACCAGACGAGTATAGCCCCTATGTTTGCGCGATAGAGTAATGGTACTGTACACGTGCGTAGAGAACTTGTTTGCGCAGTAATCGCTGACAAAGTGTAGCTGAGGCGGAATAAGAGGATCGAGCCCGCTTTCGCTGAGGCAGATGGAAAACCGCCTAAAAACATCCACAGACTGGCCGGATCACCAGGCGGATTGGTGCCGGGACCAGGCGCTCCTTCCCAATCCGGAAAGCCGTGCGTTAGACCTCACGGCTAACTGGGCAGCCTGAACCAGCGTATAGTATGACAGTTGTCAAGACCACAGAAGGAGAAAAGACGCGTCAACGACCGGACGGAAAGTTCATAATTAATTGAAAAAAATTTGTGCACGAACAGGATTTGAACACCGTGACCGCCGCCGGAAAAACACAACCAACCTCAATGTTGCGCATCTTCAACTTGGGTCGTTCACTTTTTCTATTTTGCTTCTCTTTTCGTAGTTCAGTACACTTTCTTCCTGTTTTCAGGCTTGTACTGTGTTCAGTTTTTGACGGGCCTTGTTAGAAAGCTTAGGGCGACATTACAGAAATAACGTTGCCATGTTAGGTGCTTTACTGTGTTGGAATTTAAAACCTGAATATTATGATAGAAATTCGTAGCAGAGATTCCCTCTGAAGTGTTCTGATGGGTGTGCTATATAGGCTTCATCAGCCAATCCCATAAATTCTGTACTTGTAAGGCTGTCACACTCCTGATGGTTCTGCTGAGGTGCATCAGGTTTCTGAAAGTGAGTGCACTGTATGGTATTCTCGTTGTTGCTGATGTATATTTTCACTATTTTTGGGCGGTTCTTACACACAGAAATCCAGTAGCAGTATCACCGTTTGAGAGTTGAACATTGCATTTATTTATGCTGAATTCTGATATAACTGATGTTACTCATTATCTGACAGTACATCTTTCATGTCAGCATGCTGTGGACTTGTCCGCAGCTCGTGGCTAGCTATTGGCTAGCGTTGCTGCCTCTGGATCACGGGGTCCCGGGTTCGATTCCCGGCCGGGTTGCGGATTTTCTCTGCCCGGGGACTGGGTGTTTGTGTTATCTCATAATTTCGTCGTCATAATTATCATTCGTGACAGTGGCAAGATTGGACTGTGTAAAAAATTGGACTGTGTAAAAATTGGGACTTCGTACGGGCACTGATGACCGCGCAGTTGAGCGCTCCAGAAACCAAACATCATCATCATAACGTGGATTTTCATAAATTATCACCAGATTGAATTATCAACCTGACGACAATCCTACAACAACATATTTAACGCTGCAGAGAGTAACACCACATTCAATGACGTGCCACGCGATGCATGCGGGTGTAGACGCTGGACACAGTGGCAAAACAGGGTCTGGAAACAATGTTGTGTATCACGGAAACAGTTCTGCAAGCTGCTCCAATATATTCTGAATGGATAGTAAGCCTGGGGATTGGGGGTAATTGGTGGATAAAAATTTGCTGGAAAAGTTGGGTGTCCTACATACAATGTGAGGATTCTCTTAAAAATACAGTGCTAGCCCTGAAATTGTATCCCATTCCCTTTACAGGGAGGATGGTTGTAGTTTAACGTTTTGTCTACATAGATTTCAAATTTCCATCACACCAAGGCATGCGTACAGTGAAAACTAGTGTTAGTTAAATAATAATAATGTCTTCCATCAAAAGAGTGTGTGGACCGTGTGGCACACACGGCTGAGAATCCATGATTACCAGTTTGCTATGACAGTTATTCGGAAACCTACTGCTATCTACTGTACGAACGTGCTGCTACCAATTGACTGAATTCGCCATGGGGCTTACTGTTTCAATCTTTGAATCTACTGGTGTTACAATCACATCGGCCCACGCGCCTGTATGAACTATTACAACACATTTTTCTGTTCAAGCGTCCTTACAATTCATCTGAAATGTTTTAGAGATGCCTTGGAAACATTAGATGTATATGTGAGTTGTGTATATGTATTGAGACATAGGACATTTGCAATCCGAATAAATAGGGCTACTCAGTCACGTGTAGAATTATTTGTAGCACTTGGAAGCACAAGACTTTTATGCTGCTTCTGCTAATCCACAAAATGAAACCGTACAAACGGACTAAGTGTACCGCTGTTGCTTTATGTAGTAAACTGGAACACCTGCACCCATACTTTTAATGTTATTTAATATATGGCTACCAGTTTCGGTGCTTCAGTACACCATCTTCAGGCCTTAACTGACGCTGATGGGGTTAACTCCAATCGGATAAACGGTCCATCAGTGGCCAACATTTAAGAACCGGTTTTCGTAAAAACAGTGTTGTGTCTCCATCCATCAACTGCCAGCTGTTGATAGTTGATGGTTGGAGACGCAACATCATTGTCACAGTCTTCGAAAACCAGGTCATAGATGTTTGCCACTGATTGTTCGTGTATACGATTGGAGTTTACCCCCTCAGCGTCAGTTATGGCCTGAAGATCGTGTACTGATGCGGGGAAACTGGTAGCTACACAATAAATAAGATCATAAGGATGGCTGTAGGCGCTTCATTTTCTTACAATAGTGAACAGCCATGGTCCCCAAGACCTCCAGTCAAAAGGATGGACATACAAAAACTTGTGACTGCATAAGACCAATGCCTTATTGCCCTATTAATTCTACTTTAACATATTGAACTTTGCACTGTTAGGTAGCGTTAAATCGCTATCAGCAAGTTCGCACCTCATAAAAAAACCGATGGATATGTTGGGTGGCTTATGTGCAACGTAAAACACTTACAGTTTTGGTGACGTCCTGTCAGCTCTGTGCATACATTTCTCTAACCATTTGAGAGACCGAAAGAGATTGTGTTGATCTACTGTTCTGTTCTGTTGTTGTCCATGACGTTAATACAGCATGCTTTTTAAATCCGAACGTCAAATGTTACTATCCTGTAGAAGTCTATAAACGTTCCTGCTCAGCTTTATCGTTGAATATACTATCCGCTGGTCTTATGTTTCATGCCTCCTCCCACTACACTTGGTGTATAACATCGTTCTGCCATTACACTTTGCCTGAAAATATATCAAACCGTCAAGTAACAATACTTTAATGACAGGATTCTGCACGATTCCTGAGTGTGGAGGTTGGACATTACACTTATTAGGTATAAATTTCAATTATTTCTCTTCAAAATTCACTGTTAAATCTAGAATACTCGCTATAAAAGCGTAAGATTGGTTGGTTGGTGTGGGGAAGGAGACCAGACAGCGTGGTCATCGGTCTCATCGGAATAGGGAAAGATGGGGAAGGAAGTCGGCCGTGCCCTTTCAGAGGAACCATCCCGGCATTTGCCTGGAGTGATTTAGGGAAATCACAAAAGCGTAAGACTACACCTGGAGAGAAACTGTACACTTCTTTAGGTAGAAATTTCATTGATTTAGATTCATTATTCACTGATTTCAGCATGAAATTCACTTGATAATTCAACGACTCGCAAGGCTGCTTAGTTGTATTTATGACAGGAAATGAATTCATAGGTTTTCAAGTCAGTACTAGGCCATTTGAAGACATCCCTTATCACGAGTGTGATGTGGTGGTACACCGTCCAGTCAGAGTAATGTGACCACCTGTCAAAAGCCTGGATAACCTCCTTTAGCAGTGCGGACCGGTGCTAGTCGTACAAGAAGAGAGTCAGTGAGGTTGTGGTAGATACTGACAGGCATGTGGAGCCACGCGGACTTCAGCGCCGTGGCCGTCTGGGCTAGGTTTATCGGCCGAGGATCCATGACGCGGACAGCTTGATCGATGTGGTCCCACATATCTTCGACTGGGTTTAAATTCGAGGAATTTGGTGGCCAGTGCAGTGCGGTAGACTCATCCTGGTGCTCTTCGAACAACGCACATACACTGCGAAGTGTGTGGCATGTTGTATTATCCTGCATTGTGCTGAGGAAAAACACACTGGGTGTAGGTTTGGGCATGGTTCCCAAGGCCAGATGCATACTTCTGTTGATCGAGGGTGATTTCCAGATTGACGAGATCACCCAGGGAATGCTGCAAAATCATTTCCCAGACGGTATCGCTCCCTCCTCAGGCCTGGACTCATCCGATGATTGCCGGCCGCTGTGGCCGAGCGGTTCTAGGCGCTTCGGTCCGGAACCACGCTGCTGCTACGGTCGCAGGTTCGAATGCTGCCTCGGCATAGATGTGTGTGATGTCCTTAGGTTAGTTAGATTTAAGTAGTTCTAAGTCTAGGGGACTGATGACCTCAGGTGTTTATCGAGCGAGGTGGCGCAGTGGTTAGCACACTGGACTCGCATTCGGGAGGACGACGGTTCAATCCCGCGTCCGGCCATCCTGATTTAGGTTTTCCGTAATTTTCCTAAATCGCTCCAGGCAAATGCCGGGATGGTTCCTCTGAAAGGGCACGGCCGACTTCCTTCCCTGTCCTTCCCTAATCCGATGAGACCGATGACCTCGCTGTTTGGTCTCTTCCCCCAAAACCAACCAACCAACCAACCCCATAGTGCTCAGAGCGATTTGAACCATTTCTTCCGATGACTGTTGCAGTGTGTCTGCCATGTGTCCAATGGGGCGTAAAACGTGATTCATCGACACAGCGGACATCCAGTTGCGCTACTGGCGTGCAAATTTCAGCCCTCGCCGCCGCTCAGGATGGACATGGTCTGGGTTATGAACCATGTGCCTCCTGTGGAGACCAGTACGCAGCAATGGTCGCTGAGAAGAAAGTGTTAGTTGCCACTTGGCTCATCTCTGGGTGGTGATTTGCTCAACAGCTCTACGTCTATTCACCAGTACAAATCTCAACAGCCGTCATTCATCCCTATCATCTATGGACTGTGGTGCATCACAGTTGCCTCGGCGCCATGTTTGGACAGCGCGATGTTGCCATGCACGGTGTATTTTAACCAGGGCGGCACGCGAAGAGTTTACAAACGAAGCCGTTTCGGAAGTGCTTCCACCGTTAACCTAATGATGATGCCTTCTGGAAGTCGCTCTGTTTCCACATTACGACAATGACTGCACCGTATTCCGCGTCTGCTCGCCAAGCTTCATGTACCCTCCTGCTAGTGTTGGCACCTGCCGTCTGTGAGTGGTTATTGTAAGTTGACATCAAATATAGGTGGCACTCACATAAATATGACCGAAGCGTGTATTTACGTGCTATCTTATTTAACATGTCTTTGAACGATTCTACGATTGACTTATGTAAATCGGTAGCTGCTAAAAGCATTTAATTTTTAATTGTATATTCACCATTGTCGGTTACGCTTGACCATGGTAAGAGTTTACTGACGGTTTTCTTTTGTATCTTGTTTTTGCTGGTTGTTATGGATACTACACTTCCTTGCGAGTGTAACTTAATGTATGACAACGTTAAATAAAATCGTTCGCCATTTTTTGTTTGTGCTACTCGGTGTTCTCCCTCTTTTCAGCTATTTTTAGGCGGGTATTTTACCACACAGCGCCTGTCACAACACTCAGGAGGGAAAAAAATTCTCTTGTTAATGGCCGAAAATCGAGATTTATTGAAGATTGGTGGGCCGTTTTACGAAGCTAATAAGGTTCCCCGCGCGAGCGTCGGAGCTATAAATCGGTAGAAGTCAGTGGGTCGTGACCGGCAGGCGGCTGTGCTGGTGTCGGAAGTAACGCTGCCCTGCAAAGAGCACCGCTGGGCTGATGACGGAACAGCGGCGAGCGGATTGTCCTCACAGATCTCCCGTGTTCACTAGCGTGTCGCTGTATCGAGACGTCAACAGGCACAGGAAGCTAACACACTGTAACTGAATGTCTGACTGTGACAAGTTTGTACCATTGCTGTACTATATAGTGCGAAGCAACGTTCCTTCGAAGAAAATTTCTTCGGATTCTGTACTACAGCATAGACACTGCACTACAGTACAGTAAGTTACGCCGTAGCAGCGCAGTGTGACCATCGAAAACAAGAGTCTCAACCCGTGCGGGAATCACGGAAGTATGGCGCGAGCAGTAGAGACTGAGACACACCTAGATTAATGGAAGATGGAAGTTTGGGTCGCTACTGGGAGCATACCCGGATAGCCGGAGTGGAGCCGGAACGGTAACTCAGCTAGTTCGGTCAAAGGGTTGGCTGTCCTTTGTAATAAAAAAAATTGAGGGAAGTATTCAACAACGAACTTGAAGAGGTGTGTTGTAACGTCCACCCACACAAAATGATAAAAAAAGGGTAAGTGGACCGTTCGCGACAAGTGGGAAATCCAGGTTCCAATACTGATCCGTCACATATTTCAATTTTTTCTGAAGACTTCTACAGCTGAATCGCAAACTGCGAATCATTACTTAAGTCATAGGCTCGGTCACTCTTTCAGTTATGGGTTCGTTGTATACTAATTAACCGTAGCATTGTATGAAAGCATGATACCTTTAGGAAACCCGAAGCACTGTTAGCCTAATGTAAACAGTTTGCTTTTGCACTCTGTTACACACACGTCGTTTACAGCACGAGATTTTGCTCTGAAGATACCTGTACAGGAGATCAGAACCAATTTAAAAAAATGTTGTGAGTGACCCAATGTTTTTTTCATTGTAGAAGTAATTTCCGTGGCCTTGGCGAGTGGAACAATTCAGAGTCACCTAAGTGGATGTTATCCGTCTTTTTAGTCCCTCGAAGTCGAGGTCGGATGCCAAGTTGACCAGACGCTCAATATAACTGCCTTGACCGCGAGGAGGTTGTGGTGCCCCAACTCCTGTAAGGGTCACTACCGTCGATAGTGGACTTAAGAAGTCAGTCGTACAGCTTAAGCCTTTCTGGTAGGGGGTGTGATCCTATTGTTTCGTTCGACAATGACCTAGCGCTAAAGTTCGCTCGCGTTAATCCGCATCTTGGTTATTGTGCCAGAACAAAGTTCGCTCGCCTTTATGCACCTTTTGGTTGTTGGGGCTGAGCAACGGTGCTGTTCACTTACTGCTGGTGCATTTTTCTATGTTTTCAATGTTTTCTGCTTGCTTAACCAAGTATTATGGCGTTAAGTATCATTTTAAGATGTTTTCAAGTTAACAACGACGTATAATTTCCTGGTGAAACAGCATGTATGACATGAGAAGTTGTCGCAATACATATTTTTCCGCTGTGAAGATGGCCCATGATCGAAAGTGGTTGTGAATAAATATTTTGTAAGACCAAACATTGTGCACTACTCGAGTTTCGCGTGAAACGGTCATATTCATGCGCAATTTACTGGTGAAGCAACACATTTTATCGAAGGACATTGTTTGCGAGCAAAATGCAAAGACAGCTGGGTTGGCTTTTTCCAGGGGCCTTTTCTGTAAAAAAAAAGAAGCATATCTAGGTTCTATAGGTTTGTGAAAGACATTTGATCTTTAAACTTACCAATCACTCCACACTCGTGAACGCCACAGACAGAATGAAAGCTTCGTACCCCTTTTATATTGGTACCGCGGTTGTGCAACACTGTGCTTCCTCCTTTTCCGACGTGATGGAATTCCTTACTTCTGTATGAAATCATGAACTTCCGGATAAGACAGCAAAAGGTTTCATGTTCAAAAACTATAAATCATAATTTATAAACACTGCAGGCCTAATTATTCCGAAACTAGTAATTTTTTTTGAAGATGACATGTCGTTGAATTAGTCTCTTTTCGAATTGCGATGTTAACAGCAGAAATTACTATAATTATATTTGAGATACCGAAGTTGGTATCGATGTCCCTGTATTTAATATAGCAATGGAAAGATACTATACAGCGTCTGGTGGAAACAGAAACCAGTATCTTAAATTTATACATTTATGTATGGCGGCTGTCTTTGACTTCTGATGCTATGTGTGCAGCGCAAATCACATAGTGAAACAAGAACTTTTAGCTATAAATGTTCAGCGCCATGATTTCTGTTCAACTGACAGCAAATCTTACATGTTTTCGGATTCCAGGTCAAACGATGCAGTGTTCTTACCGTTAGTTTTAGCAGCCTTTCCACTTAAGATTATGGTTTTATCCCAGATTCTTTCGGAATTATCCCTAAAATACCGTAATAATCGTAAAACATTTGTTAGTTTTAGGCACATAATTATAATAAACAGCAACAGATTATTTAATGTATTTAATAACATTTATAAAACACTACACAAAAAGTTTATGGATTTCAGGATCAGAAGCCGTGGCATTACTTTTACAGCTTTTCGATGCAATTAGCAAGTCACTGTTGGGTTCTAAACCTGAACAACTGTTTTCTTGCAACGCCACGTTTGTATGAAGCTACACGTTAAGGGTGTCGTTGTTATGCCTGTTTCTTTTGTCTGCTTTTACATATTTGAAAACAATTATATTTCTACCTCAGTATGTGAAGATAGAACTGTTACGAAAAGTAAAATGACCACTTTGAGGTTTCCGTTAATAATATTGCCACAGTGATCTTTCAAACTTTGTACATTATTCCAATAAATTTCAGCTGCCTGTTTTTATTTATTCCTCACCAACACCAAAATGCTTCGCTTCAATTAAAGCTTCATGTCTCCTCTCGTTGTCTGCTTTTCGCATGTTTCTTTTTGTCAACAGAAAATTAAAATGGCTAAACACGCCTTCCACAGACAGTTTCCTCAGGTTTCGTGCTACTGACAATTAGTCAGCTAAAATTCGATACATTGCATTCAATAAGACTTTAAGGGAATCCACTTCAATAAAACGGTGAAGTCATAGAGTAAAATAATGCAGGGAGAAGCAGAGGAAACGCATGTTTTCTACTATTGAACAACTGCAACCTAATTTTATTTTTATTTTGCAGCTTAAAACGTGACTGTATTCAAAACATTGGAGGTATGAATTAAACAACGCCTTCAGTCACAACTTTTTCGTATTTTATTAATTACAAGATGCTTTTCCGACCCTGACGATGGACCTACAGGGTCCGAAATGCATCGTATAGTTAATAAAACACAAAATAATTGTGACTGAAGGCGTTGTTTAATTCATACCTCCAACTGCAACCTGGCTTTACTTAAAAAAGTCTTGCATTCAGTATCACTAGGTTTATTGCATTTTTGAAGTCTAAGTACCTTAATTAGGTTCGGAAAATAATGCTGAGATGACGTCCTTCTTTCCTGACATAGACCTGGATCTTCTCCTGAAAGTTACTCAGAGTCCTGTCCAACTATCATTCGCCACAGATTCAATTTCCTAACGATTGGAAATCTTGAGGTTATCGATTGTGCGGGACTAGTCACATATGCTCTTGATTTCAAATAGTCCTACAAAAAGAAGACCATCCAGATGAAAATAAATGATCGTCGCCACTCTTAAACGCTATGACATTTGCACCTTCCGTAAGAATAACGTATATTACGCCACAAAATTCTTTGCAGCCACACAACATTCGTTGCATTTACCTGCTGGACGATCATTATTTTGTGCGGGTGAAATCTGAGATCATCCTGTAAGATGGAACGAAGCGATCGACGTTGCATACTCAGCGATACAACCTGTCTCCTGGTGGATCCTTTCGGACTTGTAAGAACTGCCATTCTCACTCTGTCTTTATTCTCTGGAGTTCGAGCACAACGGGGAAGAACAGGTGATTTCTTTTCATCACTGATCCAGAGCTTCTAAACTTTACAACCCATCGGAGTACATTTCTTCGCTCTACGACTGGATTTCTACGTCCGAATTAAGCTTTCGACGGGGAAGGTGACCATGGAACCATTGTTTGCAAAGAACTACTCGACCGCAGACAGGCAATGCTCTATGCTCCAAACCTTCATAGTGACTGAAACTTCATTGTCTGACCTGCCTGCCAACAGTCGCTCAGGTTCAGAACTAGCGGTTTTAATAAAAAACGCGTTTCCTCTGCTCCACCCTGTACATCGAATGATGTCAACTTCAAATAATACGGTCACCACGTTAAGTTCGACTTTACTCCAAATTTCCCCAAAATCCATGTCAAAATAAAATAGCTCTAAACCACACGTAATGTAATCTGTATAAGTGAAAACACACTTCGGTCTCATACCTCCTCCGAGTACAGTCGGCGTCTAAAATCGTTGTGTCATCGCACTTCGCGTAAAAGCCTATCAAATCAAGCAACGATAATTTAGCGTGTAGGAAATGAGCGAATGCTTACGTATGAGTCCTGATTTCTCCCATCTTCGAGTTCCTCATGCGAGATTACCGTCCTTTCTGCTGTGATATCGCTCTGCACACGCAAGTTTCGAGAATTTCGTGAGCCAATTGAAGACTTATAACTCCGGAAACCTACTTATGGCTTGTGTCACGCAATATCATCGCTGTATATGATCTAAAATGTGAGCCAATCAGATCTTACTTGTGTTTTACATACTGTTTTCATACAACAAAAAGCAGCAAGAGTCAAAGAATAATACAGGCATCTGTCATAGGTGGTGTGTACTTTCATCGAGTCAGATTCAGGCTTTTTCTGTAAAAACACTTAACCTGACTCCAACAAAGTTCACACATTGCGCTGAAGTATGTTATCATACAGCCTTGTGGATGCTGAAATCAACAAACTATATTCAGCTCGGACCAAACATGTATCAGTCGAAAATTGAATAGCAGTCTGCAGAGATCCATGTAAACTACTCCAGCTAGGGAATGTGAGAACTGTTACATTGTCTTCCCCTACACCATAGCACCTTTTGTAAAATTAGCGTATATTTAAGTACAAAATCGTGTATTATGAGGAATCAGACTGAAATCTGTGTCGTCTTACAGAGCACGCTGGCTGTGTTGGAGAGCAAAAGGCAAGGGTATGACCACCGGCATTCGTAACTATATGACATGGGCGCTGACTGCTCCAGATTCATAAGTGAAAGCAGTCATCTGCAGCGGTGCATTCGGACGCCGCATGACATAATGTGGAGCAGAGAGAAGGTTCCTGGCGCTGTTGACTCTCAGCTGAACGTTGGCAGCAGTGGGTGCGGCTGCAGTCCCGGCTCGGCCCGGCACGTAGTTGTGGACGGAGGGGCACTGTCTAGAAGAGGCGAACGTCGCAGGAGAGGTCACCCACTCCCCTTCCCCAAAGTATGGTGTTTGGTTAAATAAAAGCAAAATTGTTTCTTTCCCATTGCTACTAAACATTATAATGACAACCATACAGGCTGCACCAGTGGGCTACGCAGTTTTAAAGTTATGACAAGCGCTCTATAGTCTTGAGAACTTGCAGACTTCCTATCATTTGGAAGTTGAGGTAAGCAGATTTTCTCACCATTTTGAATTCAGGGGAATTGGTGTGGAGAGAGAACCATTTAAGCTGTAATGTCAGAGCGGTAGAGGGAAAACGTTTAGGTAAAGCGCAGCATGACTTGGGGAAAATCTGGGGTCACAGTTTTGGAACTGACAGTATACAATACTATATGACATTGGTGTGGGCCATTTTAAACTTACGGTGACAATAGTTTGAACTGTGGCGTAACTTAGAATAGACAGGATGGAATTCCACACTTAGAATACGTGCCCTGACTGCTACAAATACCCTACGGCCTACATGTCTCTATAGCACCGGGCGCTTTCTAGCAGGCAAGTTAGTCCCCTTTGTCCTAGCATCTTGGGCTCTGACGTGATAGAGACTAGGCGAATATCCAGTGGATTCTGTACTTAGGGCAGCATCCCTATTACAACAGTGACATCAAGGGATAATTTCGTGGGATGATGCCTCCGCAACGAAAAACGCCTTTGTTTTAATGATGTCCCAAATCCTGCGTCATTTCAGTGACACTCTCTCTCCTATTTCACGATAATTCTAAACGTGCTGCCCTTCTTTGAACTTTTTCATTATACTTCGTTAATCCTGTCTGGTAAGGGTCCCAGACCGCGCAACAGTACCCCAAAAGAGGATGGACAAGCGTAGTGTAGACAGTCTCTCTCGTAGTTCTGTTACATTTTTTAAGTGTCCTGCCAATAAAACGCAGTCTTTGGTTAGCCTTCCCCACAACATTTTATATGTGTTCCTTCTAGTTTCAGTTGTTCGTAATTGTAATTCCTAAGTATTTAGTTGAATTTACGGCCATTAGATTTCACTGATTTATTGTGTAACCGAAGTTTAACGGATTCCTTTTAGCACTCATGTGAATGACCGCACACTTTTTGTTATTTACTTACAGATATCTTTTAGAAATGGTTTGTAATTTGTTTTGATCGTCTGATGATTTTACTAGTCGATAAACGACAGCATCATCTGCAAACAACCAAGGACGGCTGCTCAGATTGTAACCCAGACCGTTTAATATGTAAGGAACAGTAAAGGGCCTATAACACTACCTTGGGGAACGCCAGAAATCACTTCTGTTTTACTCGATGACTTACCGTTAATTACTACGAACTGTGTCTTCCTTGACAGGAAGTCACGAATCCAGTCACATAACTGAGACGACATTCCATAAGCAAGCAATTTCACTACAAGCCATTTGTGTGGTACAATGTCAAACGCCTTCCGCAAATCCAGAAATACGGAATCAATTTGAAATCCCTTGTCAATAGCACGCAACACTTCATACGAGTAAAAAGGTAGTTGTGTTTCACAAGAACGGTGTTGACTGTGTGTCAATAGGTCGTTTTCTTCGAGGTAAGTCATCATGTTCGTACACAATAAATGTTCTAAAATCCTGGTGCATATCGACGTAAATGATATGGGCCTGAAATTTAGTGGATTACATCTATTACCTTTCTTGAATACTGGCGTGACCTGTGCAACTTTCCAGTCTTTGGGTACGGATCTTACGTCGAACGAACGGTTGTACGAGTATATGATTGTTAAGTATAGAGCTGTTGCATCAGCATACTCTGAAAGGAACCTAACTGGTATACAGTCTGGGCCAGAAGACTTGCTTTTATTACGTGATTTAAGTTTCTTCACCACTCCGAGCATTTTTCCTTCTACGTTACTCATGTTGGCAGATTTTTGGCAGATTTTCTTGATTCTAATTCTGGAATTTTACTTCGTCTACTTTTGTGGAGGCATTTCGGAAGGCTGTGTTTAGTAACTCTGCTTTAGCAGCACTGTCTTCGCTAGTATCTCCATTAGTCTCTCTCAGAGAAGGCACTGATTGTGTCTTGCCACTAGCATACTTCACATAGGACCAGAATCACTTTGGATTTTCTACCAGGTTTCGAGACAAAGTTTCGTTGTGGAAACTATTCTAAGCATCTCGCATTGAAGTCCGCGCTAAATTTCCAGCTTCTGTAAAAGACCGCCAATCGTGGAGATTTTTGTGTCTAAATTTGGTATGTGATCTGATGTGAATGTTGCGTATAGGCACTACAAAGGTCAACATGCTGGCTACGACACAAATGGATTTACACCGAATACAGTGCTTCACATATTAATTAGTTGTCAACCCCTCCCACTAATCAATAGAGCTGGAATAGAGCTCCTATGAGGTACCGCTTCCTGGCTAGAATTTTACATCTCTGCAACGTTTGTTGCAAAACAGCGGCCATCGTGAGGAATCACAAACTTGAGTCAGCCATCTAGGCTCCGGCCACAGCCCATCAAGGAGGATTAGAGAGAAACCAACGTATCCCCTCCAGACTGGAGAACACCTCCTTCCCCCGCATATTGACCCTAGCGGCCACATTAGTCACATGACAAGCACACAGACGCTGCCCAGAAATAGTATGTTATCACTTGACTTACGTCACTGCGTAACATTTGTTAGCACAACAAAGCAATAATTTCATTCATATTAAGGCCCTTTAAGTGCTAACGTTCCTTGGAAACATGATCTAATGTGAATGTTGCGTATAGGCACTACAAAGGTCTACATGCTGGCTACGACACAAATGGATTTACACCGAATACACTGCTTCACATATTAATTAGTTGTCAGCACGCTCACGTTTTGTATCTCCAGTCTATTAGCTATCTCTGTGAAGAAGCAATGAAACAGTGAATCTTTATGTTATGCGCTAGACCTCACCATGCACTGCAGTATTACTTGATAATTGGAAAGCAGGTAACTAGCTGTCTGGAAGGTAGGCAACCTGAGCTACTGACTGTGTGCAAGACGAATCAACTGAACCTGGCTCATGCATTTGGCTTAATACGTCTAAATGACCAGTTCTCAAATGACAGCAGTAATAAATAAAACAGACTGTACTACTCTATAATTTCATTTATTTGTTCCATTAAGTTTTGTAACGCTAAGATATCTCATGTTAAGGTGAAAATCGCGATGCTTTACAGAATATGCAAGATTCTTTATATTTTATAGTTTTTGGGTACTGTGTAGCACCGTTAGTTAGATTAATTTACTACCAATCTTTACCTTTCTTGACAACTTTCGATGCATATTAATTACAGTAATACGACTGCTGTTCACACCGCACAGAAAACGCTGTCCACGTTACCATCTTATTTCACAAGTTGGCACAGGAAGGCAATTATTTGCAGCATACAATGTGAAGAGATAATCAGTGTTTACAACATTTATTGCGACAAATAATCAGTAATATTGACAACATTTTACAGGAGTGCATTAAGAGTAATTTTTAAGTTGTATTGTCTATTCATCATTAAAATATGGGACCTAGTCTACCAACTATACCAAATATTACTGAATGGTGATGGAAATTGACCTTTCACTGGTAATAATTGTCGTTTTGATGACGAAGGGTATTCATCCCTTAGCGTTTGACAGTATAGGTCTAAAAAGAGACAGGGTATCATGGCTATCGTACATTTCTGGTAATTAATAGCAACATACATGAATAAAGAAAATACTAATAGACAGTTTAAAGATACACATGTTTATCCGATGTTCTCGAAGGACGGTCGTGGATTCTTCCAAGGTGATGTCACTTGTCGAAACAGATGAATCGATGCACACGGCATACACAAGTTGTGTGCATTCTCCGGGTTGGCCTGTGCCCCCTCTGACCTGGGAGCGAGCTTGTAACTCGTGGCCTTGCTCGCTCTGACCCGCACCTGGACCCGAACCGCAGCGTATTCCCTTTTTATTATTCAGAATCGCAAACTTCTTCATTTCTAAACGTGTAACCGGCTTCTCTAGAGGATATTCCTGCTTTACACGTACACCGTGCATGATCTGTGATACTATGGGTAGTTTCATTTCCCCTAAAACTCAGTGGCTAATTTTGGTACAGCTCAACATGCATCACGCTTGCTTGCGTGACACGGAGGTAACCGAGAGTCGGAGCGAATCCATCAAGCCTGAGAATTTTTAAGTGTTTTTCCACGCTCATTTATGCACGTACCGGACTGGTCTCCTGGATCGGAATATGAGACAGCCAATAGTTAAAACACAATAACACACGGAATAAAGCTTACACGATTAGCAGACAGATGACGCACACGACTTCCCTCCCTTAACGTAACTGACAACTGCGCCGACAGAAAGAGCATTAGATTATGAAATAAGCGTGAAATCGTGAAAACAGCGGCCCTGTAGTACGGTATAACGAACAAGAAAGAGACAGAGAACAAAAGTATATGCAAGGTCTCTTCAGGTGCTCTTTCTGAAGGGACTGATAGCATTGATACTTGATCCGAACATAATCCTTCTGACTAACAATGTAAGTAAATGAGCTACTGTGGAAGTACTCGAGTGCGAGAAAGAAAGGGATGAATGGCAATAACAGTTAAACAGTTTGCATGACAGGTATGTTAATAACAATCTTAAGGCAGCATTTACCCCAACCAAGAATCAACATATTGGATGTAGCGAAACCGAAAAGGTTCGCTTTTTACATGGTAGGAAAGTTGGGGAGGGGGAAATAGGGGAGACTCAGGATACAAATTTCGAGAATAAACTCCGAAGTGTGGCTAGAGGAAATATATTTGAAGAAGAAGCTAAACAATCAAAAGCGCTTTCACACCATGTCAGCCATGTCAAAAGTCAATTATAATCGGTAAAATGTGTATGGATGCCCACACGACGGTTTCCTATAACTAACTGATGCATCTTATTTTTTGTCCGATAATGATCGTAAATTAAGATTTTCGTTCTGTGCATCAGTGGTTCAGGTTCAATTGGCTTCTTAGTCCTTCGTAACAGATCAAATAGGCTGTTGTGAGTAAAATAAAGGCCCACGGCAGAACTGGGTATGATGAGGAAGGTGATTATTCTTGGAGCCCCTTTCCTCTGCGATGTGTTGGTCTTGTGTATTGAGAGTAACAATTTATCACAGAGGACTGTGATGAACACGTGTAGGGTGTAATGTTACATCTTAGTGGTATTGCTGATAAGGCAGAGAGAGGGGGCGCTCTTTCAGCGCCGGAGCGAAGGGGAAAGAGTTGAGGGAAGCGTGCTCAGCTTCACCCGCTTGGAGGAGATTACCCTCTACCCTATGCTGCTACTTGTCATTCCCTTTCCTGTTCCACTCGCAAACAGAGCGAGGGAAAAACGATTCTCTATAAGCTTCAATATGATCCCTAATTTCTCGTATCTTATCGTCGTGCTCCTTACGCCCAGTGTATATTGGTGCAGTAGAATCTTTCGGCAGTCAGCTTCAGAGCCGGTTCTCTAAATTTTCTCAATAGTGTTTCTCGAAAAGAACGTCGCCTTCCCTCCAGGGATTTCCAATTGAGTCTCCAAAGCATCTCCATGACACTTACGTGTTGTTACAATCTACCGGTAACAAATTTAACAGCCCGCCTCTGAATTGCTTCGATCTCTTCTTTCAATCCCACCTGGTGCGGATCCCAAATACTCGAGCAGTACTGAATAATAGGTAGCACCAGCGTCCTACATCGGTCTCCTTTACGTGGGTTCCCCTCCTTCTTAAAATTCTCCCAATAAACCGAAGTCGACCACTCGCTTTCTCTACCACAGTCCTCACTTGCTCCTTCCAACTCACATTGCTTTGCAACGTTACGTCCAGATATTTAAACGGCTTGACTAAGCAGGACACTAATAATACTGTATCCGAACATTACAGATTTGACCTTCCTGCTCATCCACATTGATTTTAATTTTTTCACATTTAGGTTTAGCCGCCATTCATCTCATCAACTGTAAATTTTGTCTAAATTGTCTTTTATTTTCCTACAATTACCAACCTTTGACACCTTACGCACAGCACGGCATTATCACCAAACAACGGCAGATCGCTGCCCACCCTGTCCGCCAAATCATTTATGTATATAGAAAACAACATCGGTCCTATCACACTTCGGGTGGGTATTTCTGACGATACGCTCGTACATTCGCTGACAGCCTGCAATGGGGCACCGAATCAAATGTTTCCCGGAAACCGAGAAATATGGAATCTGCTTGTTGCCCTTTATCCATAGTTTGCAGTATGTCGTGTGAGAAAGGGGCAAGCTGAGTCTCGCAGGAGAGATACTTTCTAAAGCCATTCCGATAGTGGACATAAGCGTTTTAATCTCAGGAAATATTGTTATATTCGAACTGAGAATACGTTCAAGCATTCTGCACCAAATAGAACCTGTGGATACTAGTATGTGATTTTTTCACGCTTCTTATATACTGGAGTCACCTGCGCTTTTTTCCAGTGCCTTGGGACTTGGTGCTGGGCGAGAGATTCGCGATAAAGGCAAGCGAGGTATGGGGCCAATGCCGTAGAGTGATCTTTGTAATGTCGAACTGGGATTCCGTCTGGTCCTGGTGATTTATTTGCTTTCAAACCTTTCAGCTATTTCTCTAAGCCAGGTACGCTTATTAACTATGTCGTCCATAGAAGTGCCTGTCCGATGTTCAAATGACGATACATTTGTACGATTGTCCTGTGTGAACGATTTCTTGAACGTGAAATTTAAGACTTCGGCTTTCGTTTTGTTGTCTTCGGCTGCCACGCCAGACTGGCCAACAAGGGACAGAATGGAAGCCTTAGACCCTCTTAGTGATTTTACATTAAGACCAGAATTTTCTCGGGTTCTCTGCCAGATCCTTTGCTAATGTGTGACGGTGGTAGTTCTTGTATGATTCCCGCATAGATATTTATAAAAAAAAGAACGAACCTCTTCTAACCTTCGCTTGCCGTCATTTGTGCGTTCCCTTTTGAGCCGAGATCGCAACAGCCTCTGATTTCTCAGCAACCGGCGAATTTCGTTATTAAACCATGGTGGGTTTTTTCCATCCTTTATCCACTTACTAGGCTCATAACTCTCCAGACCACGATTTACAATCTGCTTAAACTATTCCCATAATTCCTCTACATCCATCTTACTGGAATTAAGTGAAGCCAGTTCACTGATTAAGTCAAATGTTAATAGCTGCTTATCTGCTCTATCTAGCAGAATACCTCTCCTAGCCTTCTTCACTGATTTATTAATTTTCGTAATCATAGTTGCTGTAATGACATCAGGATCGCTAATCCCCGTTTCTATACTAAGATATGCCCATTGCGTGTAGGCTGCCGAGCTAGGTGTTCGAGACAGTTTTCAAAAAAAGGTGTACAAAAGTATTTAGCATGACTGTCTGTCTATATCCTCTTCCCCCCTCCCCTCTTGCTCCAGTGAATCCATAGACATCCCAGTCACACTCGGCAGGTTAAAGTCGGCTCCAGCTAGTGATGAATGGTGTGGGTATTTATGCGCTATTGACCGTAGACACTACTTGAATGATTCTAGAACTGTCACAGCAGAATTAGATGCCTGGTAAAAACATGCAACAATTAACTTGGTTTCACCTACAGTCTTATACGCGACCAAATGACTTCACTGTCACACTCAATTTCGACCTCAATAAGAGACAACACTTACTCAAGAAGGGTCAAGTTTTTGAATGGGGTGAAAGCCAGAAAGTATCCTTTGAAACCAGGAAAGTGACCCCTAGCATCCCGTCGGTTTTGGCAATTCTCGATTTTGAGTGTCCGTTTTTGGTTCAAATGGACGCCTCTGATTCAGGAGTTGCGCCTGTTCTCTTGTAGGAACATCATGCTGAGCAGAGACCAGTTGCTTACGCGTCAATGGGTCTAGTGCCGGCCGAACTTACGTATTCGGTGTATGAGTGGTAGGCAATAACGGTCCTCTTCGCCTTGGAGAAGTTTAAGTTTTACCTGGAACGCAGTGAGTTCATCTTAGAAACCGAAAAGCAGGGATTTAGCTGGGCTTTGGCCCACCTCAGGAAAACAATCATGATTGCTTGATGGGCTTTCCGCATTTCCGCCTTCCGGTTTATGGTCAAGCATGTTAGGAGTCCGGAGAACAAATAGCAAATGTCGTAATCAGCATATTTGAAGAGGGTAACCATGTGCACGATGAGGGTAAAGCTCAACAGGTTCCATGGCTGTCCGGCGTCTTGACGGAGGTGCCAGAATCGTTTGGTGAGCTGAACAGCAAGCAGAAGGGAATCCCCTGATTATGTCTGTCAAGGAAAGGTTATTTGAGGGGGAGGGGGAGGGGGGGGGATAGGTTTCCGGGTATGCCTTAAACGAGAGTGTTGTTTGTTGTAAGAAGCTAAGAGAGAAGAGTTTTAAGTTTCGTTTACCTAAGAAGTTGGTACCTCTGATATTCCATTATTTCCATAATACCTTGCTGGGTGGGCACTTCATTGTTCACAAGACTCTAAGAACCTAGACTATGTAACTTGTCCCTCCATGTATATTGATATTAGACGTTGGGTGGGGACGTGTGAATTATATACAGCTGCTAAATCGAACCCCAAATCACGTAAGGGCACTTTGCAGTCGACTTGGAAGAGATGTCCTACGAATAAGCTCTTTATTGATTATATGGTTCCCCTCCCTCATACTCGGGGTGGGAAACATCACGTCCTAGTCGTGGTGGATCCCTTCTCTAAGTTAACTTGGATAATTCTGAGTCGTGGGGTAGCTGCTGCCTTTCTTTTTTGTCTTCTCTCCGAGTTATTTTTCCATATTTGGTCCGCCAAACTACTTGGTAGGTGACAATGTTTCCGCCTTTACTTATAACGAATTTCAGAAGTATTATTTCAAGAATGATGTCCAGTACGTTATCACTGTCCACTGTTACCCGCAGCTGCCCTTCGCGGGGTGGGTGAACCAAAATCTTAGATCTTTGTTAATTACATTTCGCTTAAGTTCTCAGAAAAAATGGGATATGTCAGTTTCTTGTCTTAACTAAACCTTTAATTCAACTGAGCATGAAGCGATCAAGGAAAATCCTGGCTCCTTAATGTTGGCCAATTTATAATCCGGAAATGAGATCATTCCTGGTAAGTTAACTCCTCAGGTTATCGAGTGTAATTGGAGAAGGACCAGACGCAACACTGAGCTGGTGCGTCGCAGGCGGACGCTTTGTTCTAGTCAAGGGAGACGTGAATTTAAGGACAAGGCTGATGATCATGATTTTGTTCGCAACTTCAACGTTGAGACGAAAGGCAAGGTTGGTGTCTCTAGCAAGTTATTCCCCGGCGTTTTAGGTCTGTGTGAGGTATTAAGCTTCTCGAGTCTGGTAAATTTCCTGGTTCGTAATTTGGTTGCCGGAGAGAAGTCCAGGGTCCATATCAGTAAGGTCAAGCAGTGTCGATAAGCTCCTCCCACCCCTCGCTCTTTTGAAAAATGCGGCGATTACTGGTCTTGATGCCGGAGGTTGACCCATGGCGGCTCGTCTCGCGTTTCGAGTTGATCTGAACCTGCTTGCGTATTTCATTCGCTACTGCGCTGTGCGGCTGGGTAGTGCTCTGGGGCCTGGAGGAGAGCTAAGTGAGGGAGAGTTGGCCTAGCCGGAGTGAGACGAATGCGCCGAGCTTAGATCGTCCGATTATAGATAAGCGTGCGCTATTGGACATGCTGCACGCCGGTTGTAACTCCACGGGTTGTGGGGGATGGCAGCATTTTGCGGTGGTCTCTATCCCGGTGGTCGTGCCGTAATTTGGTCGCACAGTGACCGATAGGAGGAACTGATTTTTGGCGCCTTCTGTCTGGCCATTAAAACCATATTTGCAGGAAACGAAGCTGATCTTCTGGAAGCATACGTATTACTGCTCCGAACGCTGGATCCAAGCACTGTAATTGCTTCCTTCGCCAGTTGCATTGTCGGCATGTCAGGGAAGTGACTTGATATTGTATTTTATATGACCGCCTTCACCTGCCTTGGCTTTGGTTACGTGTAATGCGACATTGCTTAAGTTTGCATGTGAACGGGAACTGGACGGTTATTCCGCTGGGTGTATATGACCCGTTATTTACTCGTGGGCTCACTGCTGGAACTGTGGTAAACTATACGTTATTGAAGCTTAATATACCTTTTTTTTAAGTTCCGGAATTTCACGTGTAGCATTCTGTGTAGCATTGCAAGTTTTGAAGATGTAAATTTGTGCCCTACCTAATATTTTATTGCAAATTATACATTTAAGATTTCTATAAATTTCTTGTGCTATATAGTCAGCAGATTAATTGCATTATATCGTGTTTATAAGCTTCTTCATGTTACTGAGGTTCCAAGACAGTAAGATCCAGGTATTTAGGGAGAATAGTTAAATCTGTGGCAGTCCCAAGCTTAGTGGCCTGCTGCAAGATTTTGCAAAAGAAAATGTAATATTCATACTGTAGTTCAAATTTGGCCTACCCTTCTGTGCAGTTAACGCAAGTTTTCCCTCTTGTATCTCACTAACAAAATTTTGTATTCAAACTCTGCCTCACACCCTAGTGGGCCTACCTTACTTGTGCTTATCATTCTCCCCCCCCCCCCCCCCCCCCCCCGCGCCCCTTGGGTTGCTGAGAGTGTCGTGCTGGCCAGTCCGCACACCTGCGATCCAGAAGGGATTTCTAATCTAGGCATCCGGCGACACACTTACGTGTGTGTAACCATTCCAGACGGACTGCGTCGGCATATTGTTCCTGTTGCAACTAATCCACGCAACTAATTGGCAAAGTTGTGGTTCATTGTGGTGGGAAATTGGCCTTAGGGCTTTAATATTTCACGTAATAAGTGAAATTTATTTGTGTTTCATGTTTCAACAAGTTGCTTATTGTACTATCTGATTAATGGTTTTATGAGCCCAATCTTCCCTTAATTATATATTTTCGGACTCCAATATTATAAATAATGTGTCGATTATTCTTTTAATTTTCTTACAGGGTGCAATTTTTTATTCAACTAGTAGTGGTTCAGGGGCTGGTTCCCCATGGTTAATGAATTTTATTTTATATTATTTTTTCTAAAAGAAAAAGTTTAATGTACAGTTTTATTCTGAGCATTAACTAGGCTGCGAACCATGATTTCGATCTTGTTAATTAGAGTCACATTACACAGTCTTGAGATTGATATAGCTGTTTCTGTCTGTTAAAGCAACTTCCTTTTAACTGTTTCATTAGATTGTTGTTTTCTGTTGTTGTCTGAATGTTTATGGTATATATATATATATATATATATATATATATATATATATATATTTGCTTTTAAAATTAAAAGTGGAATGCTGTTGAACAACTTTGGGACAAGTCCTTACAAGCAAGTTATTTTCCTAGAAGTTCTTTTGGGCGTAATTTGCCCATTTCAAATGGAAGCTAAAGAAAAATCAAGAGATCTTCATACGTTCTGAGGAACTGTAAAATGCATTCGAAATCGAAAATTGGTGCAAGATAATCGAAACGCTGGGAGAAATAGGAATAACCCGTAGGGAAAGATGGATCATGCACAATGTATAAAAGAACCAAGAGGGAACAATAAAACGCGAAGACGAAGATCGAATTGCTCCAATTAAAAAGTACGTTAAACTGGCAAAGGCTTAAGAATGACATTAATATTTCTAGTTAAAGGATCTCAAGATCTGCACATGACATTTCTATCCTTGGTGAATGTGAAGAACATTACGGACACGTTGAATGGAATGAATACTCTAATGTGTACAGACGGTAGATTGAGACTAAACCAAAGAAAGGCAGAGGAAATGAGGAGTAACAGAAATGAGAAGAGCGAAGTACTTGTCATCGACATTTGATGACCACGAAGCAGACGTTGAAGCAAAGCAGCACATGACTAATATACCAATGAGTACACTGAAAGTAAATGAGCACAGGCAAAGAGAGCACTCCTGGTCAGAAGTCGTCTTTTAATATCAAACACAGTATTAATTGGGGGAAGAACTTCCTGAATACGTTGGTTTGATGCATAGCGTCGTATGTTAGTAAATCATGGACTGTGGTAAAACCAGAGATTCGTAAATCAAAATATAAATTTATCAATTTAGCTATGACATTCACTTCTCAAAGCACTCTCGTTACACATTTACTGAGTTCAAAGGAAACTTCATTCGATAAATACTTGGAATCTACAGTTACACTTTCCCTAAGCGCTTTCATAATTAAAATGTTGTATCAAATAAAATACCAAAAAAAGTGAGAACACATAAATTATAACAGCCCAGCTTTTGGAAAGGGGGGGTATATTAGGAAAAGGGTAGGAAGGATTCAATTCAATTCTGTATATCCGCTTTCAAAAACCAAAAACAACAGTTAATCTGTAATATATTCTTATTCCAGCGACCAGAGTGCAATCAACAGTTTTAGTGGCATGCATCTGGACTGGAGAGTTATATCCACAAACAGTACCCAATGGGAATAAAAACCCTTAAATTAGCAATCGAAAGAAATTTACGGCATGAACAGGTAGCCATTTTGCTTGGCATAATGCACCTGATAAAACCGTCGAATGTACAGATCGAAATAGTGGAACTTGGGACAGGGGATGGCATTCGGAAAATCATAATATGCCATATCAGTTCAGAAAATGGAAACTAGGAAAAATATAACATACATGTGGGCAGTCAGTCAATTGAGTACTTTCTGAGCTACAATTGAGCAATTTGGTTTGGCTCTAATATCATAATGGGGACACGAGGTAGATAGAAGGCCAAATTCGTTCTAGCTCCATGAAAATTCAGAAACTGAAAACTAATATAAATTCCTGTTATGTACAGGTATTCGTTTCACTCTACGCATTATAATCTTCAGTTTGCATAACGCATCTTTACTCTAGTAATCAATATACGAGCATGTGGTGAAATTAATAGTCAAGAGGATGCCCTTGTGAACACAAAGACAAACCAATCGAGAGACCCCAAAAATTACGGTTCTCAAATCAGTGTGTGGATTATCGTAAGGAACAAGTAAGCATACGGATACTCGTACATTATATGTGCAAAACGACAACACGCAATACAGTTACTATTGGAACAAGCGGGAACGTTGGAAGTTCAAACAACCATGCGAAGTAAGGCAAAAGTTTTTAAAATGAAAATGAGATCACAAAATACACTCCTGGAAATGGAAAAAAGAACACATTGACACCGGTGTGTCAGACCCACCATACTTGCTCCGAACACTGCGAGAGGGCTGTACAAGCAATGATCACACGCACGGCACAGCGGACACACCAGGAACCGCGGTGTTGGCCGTCGAATGGCGCTAGCTGCGCAGCATTTGTGCACCGCCGCCGTCAGTGTCTGCCAGTTTGCCGTGGCATACGGAGCTCCATCGCAGTCTTTAACACTGGTAGCATGCCGCGACAGCGTGGACGTGAACCGTATGTGCAGTTGACGGACTTCGAGCGAGGGCGTATAGTGGGCATGCGGGAGGCCGGGTGGACGTACCGCCGAATTGCTCAACACGTGGGGCGTGAGGTCTCCACAGTACATCGATGTTGTCGCCAGTGGTCGGCGGAAGGTGCACGTGCCCGTCGACCTGGGACCGGACCGCAGCGACGCACGGATGCACGCCAAGACCGTAGGATCCTACGCAGTGCCGTAGGGGACCGCACCGCCACTTCCCAGCAAATTAGGGACACTGTTGCTCCTGGGGTATCGGCGAGGACCATTCGCAACCGTCTCCATGAAGCTGGGCTACGGTCCCGCACACCGTTAGGCCGTCTTCCGCTCACGCCCCAACATCGTGCAGCCCGCCTCCAGTGGTGTCGCGACAGGCGTGAATGGAGGGACGAATGGAGACGTGTCGTCTTCAGCGATGAGAGTCGCTTCTGCCTTGGTGCCAATGATGGTCGTATGCGTGTTTGGCGCCGTGCAGGTGAGCGCCACAATCAGGACTGCATACGACCGAGGCACACAGGGCCAACACCCGGCATCATGGTGTGGGGAGCGATCTCCTACACTGGCCGTACACCACTGGTGATCGTCGAGGGGACACTGAATAGTGCACGGTATATCCAAACCGTCATCGAACCCATCGTTCTACCATTCCTAGACCGGCAAGGGAACTTGCTGTTCCAACAGGACAATGCACGTCCGCATGTATCCCGTGCCACCCAACGTGCTCTAGAAGGTGTAAGTCAACTACCCTGGCCAGCAAGATCTCCGGATCTGTCCCCCATTGAGCATGTTTGGGACTGGATGAAGCGTCGTCTCACGCGGTCTGCACGTCCAGCACGAACGCTGATCCAACTGAGGCGCCAGGTGGAAATGGCATGGCAAGCCGTACCACAGGACTACATCCAGCATCTCTACGATCGTCTCCATGGGAGAATAGCAGCCTGCATTGCTGCGAAAGGTGGATATACACTGTACTAGTGCCGACATTGTGCATGCTCTGTTGCCTGTGTCTATGTGCCTGTGGTTCTGTCAGTGTGATCATGTGATGTATCTGACCCCAGGAATGTGTCAATAAAATTTCCCCTTCCTGGGACAATGAATTCACGGTGTTCTTATTTCAATTTCCAGGAGTGTATTTACCTAAGTATCACGACTGAAATGAAAGAAATTAACCGTCAATTCAAGCAACACAAATACATTTTGTCACATTGATTATACTAACATCCAATACTTACAATCGTACCGCCAGCGGCATGGTGCCGGAAGACGTTCATATCATTCTCCCTATAGCCTGTGGTTGGGCAAGTTACCGTTAGTCAAGGGGCGGAACATCAATCAACATCCTGAGTTGTAATGACCTGACTCTCTCCCTGTCACTAACTGATGATCTCTCTGGATTCTATGTTCTTCTCCTACCAAGTTAGGCAGACAGCGTAATCCTCTGACTCTATGATCGCTAGCCAAATTGGAGATATGTTCCAAATACTCTCGTACGCGCGTTCACCCACTCACACACACACACACACACACACACACACAGGAAAAATTCGTAATAAAGCGTCCTGTTCAAGGATGAATAAAGAAATCCAATGTTGCAACTTCCTTTTCTTGTGGCTATGTGTAGATGCAGCAAACTGAAATGTCAAACGAGCTAAACGTGGCCCTGATGTTAAAATGCCAAACGTTCTAGACATTCATGAAATGAATTCAACTGACCAGTTTCGAAGATTTAGTGCTACAGAAGGATACTGAAAATTAAGAGGACTGATCACATAAGAAATAAGCCGTTCTCTGAAAATGAAAGGAACTCATGGAAAACACTGAGAAGAAGAATGGACAGGATGATAGGACATCTGTTAAGACATTGTAGAATAACTTTCGCAGCACTATAGGGAACTATAGAGGGTGAAAGCCACAGGGAAAGACAGAGTTTCGAACATATACAGCCCTTAGCAAGTGCTACTGTGACGTAGAAAGTTGACACAGGAGAGAAATATTCGTGACCGCCTGATTCGAGCCGAGACAGAGGACTGTAATTAATGAAGCTCTGTCAAATTTTCTAATTTCTCCCCCAAGAGAAATCTACGATACCACCACGTTTTCGCCGTGTTTGACCTTAATTTTATTCGTAAAGTATTTAGTTCATGACTTTGGTCTGTCTGAAAGTTCTTTAGCACTGAGACGAAACTTTGCCTCATTTCTAATTTTTATGTTTGTTCATCGATAATTACTTATTCTACGATACGATACCATGAAAATTAGTTTCCCAATAAATAGCAATAAAAGAGGGTAAGCAGAATATTACCACTGATTCCTATTTTGCAAATTCGTTTGATGTTGCTCAAGACCAATTTCTGTACTTATATTGTTATTGATTTAAAATCGATATCCGATTAAGGTATCAACATAAAGTGAATAACTTTAGAAATACTTACCCAGTTTTTGCAGTACTGTTACTTTCATATGTCGCCAAAAGAATTTACATTTGGGAAACAAACTTTATACTGAAAATATTATATAACTTCAAAAACGAAAATTACCTTGGTATTAATTTGATCAATAGAATTTCCTCGAAGCTTACAGAAGTATTCGGAAGGCATATACCATTCTTGCTTGGAACCTGTTTTGTCGGACTCGTTCTACATCTGACAGAGTGAACGTGATGTGAAGGCCTTTGATTTGTGTGCTTAGAAAGACAATGGATGTCTTCTTAACTTTTATGTGGTTTCAGAGTTTATTTCTTCTTTGTGATTTTCGACAGAGTTTGTGATTGTGGATTGAATAATGTTAAATGGTAATAAAATACCGTTTTTTGTAAACAAGTAGTTATGGGAGTCATTTACGAATCCCAGGACATACTGAGTTACATTAACTTTGCAGTTATGAAGACCCCTAGACACAGACACCATTTTCAAGTTGAATAAATAAGTGGTAAGATTACTCCTTGAACTTTTTTAATCAGTGTTGCTGCAAAAGTGATTATCATTGTTGTTCAATGACATGAACTTGTAACAATTTCATTGCAATTAATAAATGGATTATCTTTACAGGACTGATGGCTAAAAACAATAAAACACGTCACGAACTACGTCAAAAAGTCCCTGTGTTTGTTTCCCACGCGTAGAAACAGTGTCCTAACGTGGAGCTTAACCCAGCCTTGCCAGTTGCCAGGATAGGCAGCGAATGTTGCATGTGGTATGAAACAGAGATAGAGAACTCACAACACCACAAAGTGTCCCACTTTCTTTGTGACTAAGCGCATCACACGTCCGCCGTCTTACATGCACAGCACCCTAGTACTAGCCCGATCCGAATTCAGCGTCCCCGTGCTACCGTTCTTTAACTACCTCTTCGAAGTAGAACGGCAGTCTGTTGCACTTTGTAGGAAGATAACAATAACTGGCACTGTTCACAGGAAAGCTTGAGTGATACCATACTACAAAGTTCTGTATTCCGATACTAAAGTGAACGTCGATGGTGTAATATGCTAAAATTCAGACAACCCATTGTTTATTCCCGATCAGACTATTCAATCCAAGTAACCTTCTTATTTTCCACTGCTGCAACGCTTTGAGAAGGAGGGTAACCAGTAGGAAGTTATGAAAGTAGAAATGACCACAATGAACAATGCGAGACTTTTCGGAAAGAATACAGAAGTATAACGTCGCTGATTGTAGTGAAGAACGGGAAGTATTCGTTGTAAGGTAATGAAGACACTAGTAACTGTTTCCCTAACACGGCAGAATGTGTCAGAAGCACCACTAAACAGCACAACAGCCATATCTACGAGGAATGCTAGAACACAAGAGGTTAGGATAAAATGAAACAACTCGGTCAAAAGAGTGTACTGCGCTGTATCAGAAGGCAGTCTAATAATTAACATTAAGTGGGAGGACAAATGTTATCGGAAAAAAGCATACACCGGATCAGTAGTGGGATTTTAAACAGTTGTCTATCAGAAATTACGATGAGCATTTGGATATTAGTCTTTAACGCGTGCAAGTTGGATGATAGCACTTCACTGTGCGAGGTGTTAAAGTGTACTGACGAGAAAGCCGCTCAAATATGGTAATATTCAATATATGGTATTATTCAATAGCAAGGAAGTAACAGTTGCTTCACGCTGCTAGTAAGTGTCACAGCGAATTATGGAGTATCAGTAATTGAGTAAGAAACAGGAAGTTTCTATGGCAACTTATACAATCACGAAACTGCTGTTCTGATGTGAAATTCTTCAACACAGTGCCTTGTTGCAAAGGTTATACACATAATATTCCAGCAATAATGACGATGTTGACAAACAGCTCTATTCCATGTTATGACTACTTTTTAACAAGTCGTTAAGCATTGCAAAGTGCTTTTTTATGCCATGGTTTTAATCATACTGAGTTGTAATCACGCCGAGTAATGTAAACCGTTCTTGGTTTAATATGATTTAAGACAGAAAGTAACTGTAAAAGAAAGTGATTTATCATAGAAATCATCGTGGCTCAGTATAAGTTTCAGCAAGTTCACTTCTGTATATCCGCTTTCAAGAACCAACAACAGTTAATCTGTAATATATTCTTATTCCAGCGACCAGAGTGCAATCAGCGACAGTCCTTTGTCTCGGTTCGACACAGGCGGTCACGAATATTTCTCTCATTCTATGTTCATCAAAATTAATAAAACTTGGTGCATCCAAAACACTTATCTTTATAACATCCATAATTAATGTATTGTAAACGCTACTCATCGTTAATCTGTCGTACTTTCGTGTAAAATCCTTAAATATTAATAATTTTGTTAATTTATCACTGGCTGCTCAACAAAATATTATTAAAGAAGATATTTTCTGTTGGACTCGAGACTTTTATAAAGATAAGACGCTTAGAGCTTTACTAACATGTGCCTCTCAGTACTTCGAAAGGTTACGCTGTATTACTAAATCTTGTTCTGATTTATCTGAAACTTTGCATGCCTTATATTCGGAACTTTCAGTTTCTGACTACGCAATAAAATTAAACTATCTAAACAATCTTTATTTGCGTTATAGAACTTTGTGTTAAATAAAGTAGCCTCAAGCAATCGTTGGACGTCACTTGCCGGTTCTTCCATTAAAGCGGCAGTAAACGTCCTCGGAACCCACCTGCGATATAAATCTGCTCGATGTCTCTCACTACAAATTCAGAGATAGTCAGTACCGACGCCCAAGTAAAACAGGTAAGGGAAGTAAAACGAAGTGGCCGAGTTTATTTCAGGAATCATCCTAACACCAGAGCTGATTTACGGAAAACTAAACCATAATGGTCAGCTAGGATCTGAACAAAACTTCTGGCTAATAGGAGTTCAGTGTCTACAATTCAGCTCGCTGCGTAGTAGTATTGCATCCAGTACAGCTAACAAAAGTGAAATGTAGTGGCGATATACACTTCTATTAAGTAGTTACACGTTCCGTAGATCATTTTAACGATTCTTTTATCGAAATGATGTGAAATGAGCCAGTTTACAGGACACGTATAAATGATTAATTATAATATTTATGAACACATTCTTTTAGTCCTCATACAACTAGAAGTAAAGAAAGTGTTTTTTTTTCTTTTTTCTCTGGCAGTTATTAAATAGAAATTTGTCAATAGAGTAGAATGAGTTGTCCAAGAGAAATGATTTTAAGTTAGATATAAAATTTGCTTTGCTATCATTTTGTGGGACTGGGCAAACTATCTAAAATTTTTCTTGCTGCATATTTAAATCTTATTTGAGCCACTGACAGCTTCAGTAATTGGTAATATAGATCATTTTTCCCTCTAGTGTTGTGGGTATGGACATCACTGTTCTTCTCAAATTGTAATAGATTATTCAACACGAATTTCGTTAGCGAATATGTGTATTGAGACTGCACAGTTAAATTTCCTGACTCCTGAAAGAGATACTCGCGTGATGTGCGTGGGTGAACACCGCATTTTATTCTTATTGCTCGCTTTTCTGTAATTAACAGTTTCTTTCTAAGTGATGAATTACCCCAGAAAATTATTCCATAAGACAAAACTGTGCAGAAACATGCAACATGTGTTAGGAGGTTCATTAGTTTTTTTTTCCAAGGTTACCAATTATATGAAGAGCAAAAGAATCTGAAATTAAAAGCTCAGTAGTATTTTTCTACTATTTCATGAAGAATAGAAGTAGCTGAAATTAATTGTTTGAAGAGCTCAGTAATATTCTTCTATCAGTTAAAGTTCCCATCAGTATGTACACCCAAAAATTAGGAGCATTTAACATAATTATTGACTCCTGCTCATCTGCTACATCAGCTGTTGGGATGACTATTAGTTGTACAGAACTAAATGCAGTTCAGAATTTAGGGAGAGTTCATTTTCTCAGAAACATTCCTTGAAAAATACCATTTACAATCTCTTTCGTTACTTCCTCTCTGATGGGATTTCTACTGCCCAGTCACATTAATGTGACCACTTCTCAAAAGGCTGAATTACCACATTTCGCAGTGACTACCGCTGTGAGACATCCAGGAAGAGAGTTCTGGAAGGTACCGACAAGCATATGAAGTCACGCCGACTGCAGTGCCGTAGCCATCTGCGCTACGTTTCTCTGTTGAGGCTCCATGGCACGAACAGCACGATCGAGGTCGTCCCAAAGATTCTCCACTGTGTTTCCTCCGGAAAGGTTGGTGGCCGCGGGAGTATGGCAAACTCATCCTGGTGCTCTTGGAACGACGCAACAACATTATGAGCTGTGTGAAAGTCTGCATTGTCCTGCTGGTAGCTGCCATGGCGCTGAGGAAAAGCAAATTGCACGCAGGGAAGGACATGATCCTCAAGGATAGATGCATACTTGTGTTGATCCACTGTGTCTTCCAGAATGACGAGACCACCCAGGAAATGCCGTCCAGCCTGTAGCCTTCGACAATTCTTACAGGGTGTTTGCTTTCAGACTTTCACGCCGTACACGCCAACGGCCATCTGTCCGATGGAGCATAAAAAGGGATTCTTCTGTAAAGGCCACCTGTCGCCTTACAGTAGACGCCCAGTTGCGGTACTGGTGTGCAAATTCCAGCCTTCGTCGTAGACCAACAGCAGTCAGCTTGGTAGCATGAACCAGACGCCTGCTGCGGAGACCCATATCCAGCAACAATTGCTGAACTGTCGCTGAGAAGACACCGTTGGCAGACCTATGGTTCATCTGGGTGTTCAGTTGCCCAAAAGTCGCAAGTCTATTCGCCCCTGTGAGTGGTTATTGCACGTTGATGTCGAATATAGGCGGTGGTCACGTTAATGTGAATGGGCCGTGTATTATAACACTAACATCATCTAGAAGAATGACCATCTCCACTTTTTGAATTTGAAGTGAAAGGTCATTCACATATGTAAGGTATAGGAATGGACCCAAATTGATCCCTGTGAGAACCCCGTTTATGATTATTCCCCAGTCGCTAAAGTTTTCTTTGCTTCAAATATTGATTAAATTATTCAACACAACTTTTTCATTCTGTTTTTTAAGCATGATTCAAACAAGCTTTGGACAGTGCCATCAATTTCATAAAACATGAGTTTTTCTAAGAATGTAACATTATCTACACAATCAAACGTATTGTAAACATAAAAAATACTAATTGGCGATACTTTATTATTTAATGCTTGTGTCATTTGACGAGTGAATGTTTAAATAGATTTCTGAGCCGAGCACCCCGTCTACAGTTCAAACTGTGATATGGTAATGAAACTGTTTCTACTTAAGTGTGGGACTGCTCTTGAGTAGATTACTTTTTTGAATATTTTGGAAAAAGATGTTTCGAAGGTAACTGGACGATAATTGTTTAAGTCAATATCGTCATGTTTATTATGAAGAGGTTAACAGTTGCTTATTTAACCAATCTGGAAAAATACCCTGTCCTACTGATGCGTTATTATTATTATTATTATTATCAAGCTGGAATAACTTTCCAAAATTCTATTTGAAATTACATCAACATCATAAAAGATTTTTTTTTTTATTTTTATAATTCTGTAATTTCAGTTGAATACGTTCGTGCTAGTTGCTTAAAGTTTTGTGGAATGAAGTTTTCAGTACATCATCTTTGTTTTTCAGCTGAGCCATTTCATTCTATTATTTCTGGTACATTTATAAAGTGATTTTAAAAGTACTCGCTACTTGTGAACTATCAATCACAACATCTTCATTTACTTTAATTTTTGTGGTATCTTGTCCATTTGCTTACTGTCCTGTCTCCCGTTTGACAATATCCCATATAGTTTTTATTTTGGTACCTGCAAATTTATTTTTATTAGCATGTACGTACTTCTGGACATTTTCAAGACTTTCCATAAAATACTATAATATTTTTTAGGTGTGCAAGTAATGTCGGATCTTAATTTGGTCTGGACTTTATATAAATTTCCCTCTTCTTCTTTCATGAGATTCTAATTCCCTCGGTGTGTCACAGCATTTTTAAGGGATTTTCTGGATAACTGTTTAGGAAAGCAAATTTCAAATATTGACATATTGACACAAATTTGCTATGTAATAATCTGAATTTGACATTAACGTGTTTTTCTATATCTACCTCATCCCATACCAACACTTCTAATTTCCTCTGAAATCATTGTATCCTGTACTCAGCAACAAGCCTCACTGTTATATACGAATCTGCCTCAGGACTGTAAGATGCCACATAGTTTATTTCCATTTACCCTGTATCATGATCAGATAGTTCATTAATAATTGGATACACATTAATTTTTAAGCCTGAGTACTGTCTGTAAAAATGTTATCAGTGTCCTGCTATCTCACTGTATACGAGTTGGAAAATTTACTACTGAAATTAGATCGAAATACCCAAATAATGATTTCAGTTCATTTTTCGTGTCTGAAAGGGAAAGATTAAGAATGAATTCTTCAGAATAAAAATGTCTTCAATTTTGAATTACCTGTCAGTCCATTTGCGCGTGAAGCCCTATGATTCGGCTGTGTAGTGCGTTCTGAGAGTGAGAGAGTGAGAAGTAGAAAGTAAATGGCAGTGTCGTGTAGGCATTTGTTAGTAACCGCTGTCAAAAATAATTTTATGAAATGACTCGTTAATTTTACTTATATGCCATGTTCGAGATCTACCCCTATTAATCGGGTAATGAAAGTCCTACGAATACGTTTATCACACGTGTGCAAAGCTTCTGACTTTTTTAAAATCGCTGCTATTGTTATCGTGGTGGGCGGAAATACTTCTCCATCTGTCTTGGACATTTTATAGCGCTGCAAAGTCCTTCTTTATCTGTGCAGTCTTATTTAGCTAATCTCTTATTCAGTTCTGATATACTGTAATTCGCCAACAACACGCTGATCACTGTCAATGTTATTTCCTGGAAGACATCGATTTTGAGCAAAGAATACAGCTGATAGCTAGCATTGGTAGTGATGCCTGTATAGAGTCGTTGGTGATTGAGACAAGTGATACTGCAATAAGTAACATTCGTATTAGCTAGGTATATGTGGAGGCCGGTTTGATGAGACCACTGAAGTTGTTGCAAACTTTGTGTGGCACATACCTCGTGAATCCATCCTGCTTTACGGCATTTAGATCGAGCGCCTAATGGCACTGGCTCTATAATGTTTAAGGTAATTATTATCTTTACATCGCGGTATTCATGCTAATTCCATGCATTTTGACTGGCAATAGTATGTAGAAAGCCTGGATGACAATATTTTACCACACCGGCTGTCACTGGACAAAATAAAACTTACTAATACTTTGTTTCTAGTACTGTACACTTCTATCTGTGCGATCTTTATTTCTTGTACTGCTTATAGATTCCATACGATGGGGATGGCTGAGAGAACGTAACTGTTTTTCTACCAATAAGGTTAACCACTTTAAAATGGTAAAATACAAACACAAACAAGGTGATAAATTTGCCTTTAAACTATTCATAGAGTACCTGTTTATGATTTAAATGAAGTAAATTTAATTAATTTTAAAAAATTTTGACAGGCGGCCAGTTTACGCGATATTTAAAGTGATGTAAAGATAGTGTTGCTGCTGGTACGATGTCATGGAGGTAACGTTGTATTGCTGCAGCACGAAGGGATGCCACACTTCCGGTGCCTACCGTTCGTGGCTGACGACATGGCCACAGCGGTTGGTTGTCCATAACACAACCACCTAGCGTCAGTACGACATGCGGTGTCGGTGTTGTGTAGTTCATTTGTTTAACGACGGGCAGTTCCTTTGTTTAGCGACGAGACGTGGGGGATTTCGAATATCTCTGCAACTGAATGCGAAGTTAATTTAACGCTTTTACCCTAGATGTGGCCTAGGTGTAGATGATAACAGCAAGAACTGCTACATCTGTGTCACGATAGAGGAGACGCGATTTCTTCCATTAAAACTGTGAGTGTGAAACTAGACTTGACCAGTCGTTTCACTGTAAATCGCTCCTGACAGAAGCTTCGTATTTGAAGGCTATAGTTGATACCATCCACTGACCAGCGATACCGTAGTCACACTAAATCTGATGTTGTCGTCTATTTAAGTGCCTTGCGTTTCCTTCATCAGCACATCAGAGGACTCTCAATATTTTCGACACATGCTGCTCGTCTTCGATCCCTTTGCATTTCGTAACAAGTCTCTAACGATGACACCCATGGTTACAATCGTGCGTCGTCTGTTGCATAGGACTTTCCGCCAGTTTACTAAATTCCTAGTATGCGGCTTTAATTACCTGTTACTTCTCAATCCGCGTAGTGGTAACTAGAAGATGGAACGGATTTTGACGCAAGAAGCAGAGAGTTCATTTACACAACAGAGTCCTGATCTGCGGAGACGATGATTACGTGTGCCGGCGCTTAACACACTCTTCAGTTCATGTTTCCGACCGTGGCCGACCGTACGTGTTGGCGGTAAATTGCTGCGTCTAAAGGTGAACACAGGCTCCGATGCGATAGCCAAGCAGGCAATAAACAAACAAGGGACTGCATCTCATCGCAGGCCTCTCTCTAGAATTGAAACGTCCGCGCGTTGATCTCACTCAGAGCTGAGGCCTGCCAGTTTTATGGATGAGGCTCCTCGTAAAGTCCAGCTCGCTTCTCCGCGCATATGACTGTCTGGTAACGCGCTGTACCTGTTCTTTATCTTGAGCTGTCGGGCCGTCCGTCCTACACCACCCACATTCCCGATTCCATCTCAGTTTCCGGAATCACTGGCTCCCACAGAAACGTGGTTCAAGGTGGGATAAAGGGAAGGAGAATTAAGATACAACTTCACGCCAAGGACGAGGCCATTAGAGACAGATTACATTCTCGAACGTGGAAGTATCTCCTTCTCAGAGGCCGTGTGGAAGATCAGAGACGTTGTTCATCGGTATACTGAGCACGTTATCTTTGTACCTATGTCTATACGGGGTGTAACAAAAAATGTACGGCACAAATTGCAGGACACATTGCTCACACGTACAAAAAGAAATGAACATGGACCTGGAAACGCTTTTTTCTATGTTGCAACTCATTTTCTCCAACTCATTAACCGTGGGAAACACACAAGAACAGAACGTTAGAATCATGGATAACATGCACTCTTCGTGATGTCTGGTTTCGTTGTGCACCGCCAGTGTTTTGTTTTACATGTTCCTGTTGCCATGCAACGTACGTCATTGCTTGTTTACAGGTAATATCAACTAGTTCAGCGACCAGTACGAACGTTACAAGCACTCGAGTTACCACGTAGAGTTAATCACAGACCTGGTAGTATACACAAATATAAAGATGGCTTACGCTCGTCTGATGCATGGATTAGCATATGGCAATGGCGCTTGAGCTTAACGTTTGTACCGGGAGCTGTTTCCAGGACGAAGGTGCCCCCACATGCAAACATTTGAAGCCATTGATCGTCGATTAGGGAACATGGTGCATTTAAGCCTCATACTCGCCACCGGCGGAAGCCTAGAAGGACGAGGACACCGCAACTGGAGGCGGCAATTCTTCATGCAGTTGACGACGACTCTACCATCAGTACAAGACATGTAGCTGCAACACTGAATGTTGACCACATGACTGTCTGGCGAGTGTTACACGAGGACCATTTGCATCCATACTATTTGGAGCGTGTGCAGGCACTATCAGCAGTTGCTTTTCCTGCACAGACCTCTTCTGCGAATGGTTTATTCAACAAAGTGTCAGCCGGTGCTGTTCACAGATGATACGTCGTTTCAGCGAGATCAGATGGTAAATTTTCACTATGACCTGAACGGGTAGACGTCAATCTTCACTCAAATGTTGAAGCAAATCATTAACAAAGATCTGTCAATGTTCGGTCCGGCATTGTTGGCGACTGTTTGGTAGGGCCTCACTTTCTTCCAACCCGGCTTAACGGACAAAGTTAAAATTTGTAGAGGATGTTCTACCTGTTCTGTTAGCAGATGTGGCTTTAGCTGTGCAACAACACACATACTACATGCACCTCCTCATTTTAGTGTTAATGTCCGTCAGATTCTAAATAACATATTCGGTGACAGATTGATAAGTAGAGATACACCAATTGCCTGGCCTCCATGCTCTCGGGACCTAAATCCACCGCACTTTTACTTATGGGGGCGTCTGGAAGTTATTGTGTATGAAACCCCAGTACAACATGTTCAGAGTCCCCGTGCCCGTATTATGGAAGGCAGCAAAGCCATGCGCAATACTCCAGGGATACATCAGCGCATCTGAGAGTGACTACGACGGGGGGTTGATGTATATATCAGTGCCCACGGAGGGCATATTGAACATTTCCTGTGGAAAAAAGTTGCATGCCGTATGCTGGTACTTTCTGTTCGCGTGTATTTCCCATGACTAAAGAATTGGAGAAAGTGAGCAGTAATTTCGGAAGAAAGCACTTCCAGACCAATATCCACATAACATAATTTCTTCGTCTACGTGTGAGGAATGTGTCCTACAATTTGTGGCATACATCTTTGTTACACCGTGTATAATATCCTTGAGTGCCTTGTTGTTATGGATTACATTCTTCCGCATGCAAACGTGACGTCATTTTGACGCCACATGCAATATCGACAACCCCAGCAACTGCTGTCGACTTTCGTTAGTGTTCGATGCGGGCCTCTGTCGCAGAGGTAACAGCTTACGATTATGTCATGTAGTTAGCGGTAGAAGTATACTAACCAGAAATGCCACTAGTTTGGAGCAAGTCTTGTTTGATGAGTGTTAGTTATAATTGTTACAACCAAGAACATGAATGATATTGCTCCTCGTTTCACTTGCGCCAATTTAAGCTGTCCCTTTAAGTTCCTGCCTAACCACACACTCGGAAATCGCCACATACTCAGAAATAAACAGCCAGTTATCCATCTGATCCTTCTTTCTCTAATCAGACTGAAATTTTAAATGACATCGAATACCGCAAAATAGACTTCCTTTAAATTCATAAGAAACTCCCAGACTGTGTTAACAATGCTAAGATGAAGGAAAACGTTAACCATGCAATAGGAAGCGAACCTACATCCTTCGACTCCATAAACCAAGACATTATCCAGTACGCCATGGGTTACTCGTGGGAGTTTTATCTTATGTGTCAGACATCATACTCTCTCTTGAAGGCTTATGTCGTCCCATGTGTCATAAAATGACATTTAATAATAATGCTGATGTGTTTCTGCTACATTTTGAATGCGCTGTTGCCTTCAAACAACATATTGAAAGTTGTAATACCAAAGAGCTAAATGTGCCATACGAATATCGCTCCTGCTGCATCGATTATTGATATTAGAGTAAGTTGATCACTGGCAGTGGCAGTGGGCTGGACGCAGTAGCTTAACCAATAACATTGGACGATTTTTCTAACGTCTCTATGGCAACGCCTTAGTATTGTCACAGCTCTGTACACGGCTACTGTTTTCGCTTGCAACCGTTAGTGCTTCGTAATTGATAGCTGACAATAGCGCTGCAAGCTGTCCGGAATCTTCCTACGCTGTATCGACTATAGGTTGTAGTAGATAGTGCATGTGATGTCATTTAGGAAGTGTTGTGAGATAAGTGTTACCCTTGTTGCTATAGTTGCGTAAATGAACGCTGTTAAGTGACCCGATAGTACTTACTTACTTTCTGATTTCGATGGTGACATTATCTGGTGCTGAAACCTGGAAACTGGGGCTTCGTACGCTATCACTGAAATATACGCTACCTCCTTAGTATTGACGGAGGACAAAGCTGCTACAAAATTAAATAAGTATGACGCAACTGCGCGCTGCAGAGTAGGCGCACTAAACGGCAGATAGACACTGCCCACCGCTGTTGTGGTTAAGAAGAAAATAGACACGGCCGCGGAGCCTGCTGCTGCCGTTAGAAAAACATTAGAAGGTGTCTTGTCTAGCCAGAAAAAGATCGTAACGTTGTGCACATTTAATTTAAGATTGCTCGTCAATTGACGCACGTGGAAGGCACTAGTGTCTCTGGACAGCAGCGATTTGTTAATGGAGGTGAAAAAAGAATGGAGACGGTGCTATATACTTACGTTGTTCGTTGTTTTGAGGCCAGAGTGGGCGGGGCCTGTCACCATCTTAAATAGCCCAACACCTTAGAAGACCACTATGTACCATTGCTTCTTGTTCATTATTTCTGTCATGTGACCGCAACAGCTGTTTTAAATACTAAAAATTACAGAGCTCACATGAATAACCAAGTGTCAGGTAGGCAATTTCGAACGTTTTTCTATTATTAAATGCCCATTTGCGCTAGTAATTTTACAGATTTTTCCTCTTTAATATAACTTGCTTTTTGATTACGTATTTCGAATAACCAAGAAGAGAAGGTTGTGATGGAAAAGGATGCTTTCGTAGTCCACGTAATATCACTTTTACTGCATTTGCGTCGATAGCAAATGAAAATGGAACGCGGAAATGAATGTTTATTTGCTTAGTGATACTGCATCTTATTCGTTACATTTTCAGCTTTCAGCTGGTATGCACAATACTTTTAATAATCACATTAGCAAAATAATTTACTTACGTGTTCTTTGTTAGCCCATGAACGTGTCCAATGAGGAAAGAAATAAGACATAATATCGTATCTCGTGCATGTCAACAAAGTGAACGATTATTGAAATGTCAAAGAAAAAGAATGGCATAGAGGTATTCCTCCATGCGGAATACAGAATTCTTGTTTTATTAGACTGTCGGTGCATTAGTCTCACTGTAGTTTATATATCTTACCTATGATGAGACATTCAGTGTGTGGCCAATAATAGCAGTTTACAGGTTAGACAACCATACAAATTTTAAAACATGTTGCAGCATTGTGCAATGCTATAAATGTGATTAAAGGAATGGTCTCAAACGCTTATACGGGGCAAAGTCGATATTTTGCTTTAACATATATGCAAGTCATATTTTTAGTAATGATACCCGAACCTGCGTAAAATGCAGTCCTACTTTTCCAACAGTAGCATGTTTGTTTAGTTTCCAGGAATATTTCTCGCCAGTAACTATCAGCTGTTCAGGAATAACCAAACACATCATAATTTGAATGTACCTCTACTTTGATCATATGCTTGATTTTACTTTTGAATTTCGTTTTAAGGTTTTCAAAGTATACAAGCATCTACCATGCTTTGTGATATATCAATAGATAGTTAGTTAGTTAACTAGTTAGTTTTATATCCCTTGTATCATTTGCACCTAAATCGTAATGATGCGGAATGATTCATCGATCAGTACACCCGTAAACGATGCAAGCTGGCATTTTTGATGAAACAACCATGTTTCCACACAATCAAAGCACCAGATACTATTTGAGATACGAGCATGAAAATTGACAGATATTGCCAACGGTCGAAACTGGGAATGGGCACGTCTGAGTGACGTCATGGGGAACTGTCACTGCAGTGAACCATGGAGGAATAAATGCGGTGAACCTAATGTTTTGGGCTATGTAAGTCGGCGGACGTCGGCTCCGTGTTTGTGATGTAATGATAACTCCCTCCTTTTTCTTTTTACTTCCATGGAGCTGCTACACTTGGCCTATCTTTACTTACTTCAACCAGTGGAATGTTTTGATAGCGCCCGCATCTTGTTATCTGGGAGCTAAGATCAACAATGTCTCTTGAAGGAAATAATCATTCAGTTAAGTGATCAGCTTACGCTTCCTCATTTTCTGAACTCGGCAGTGATTTAGATAATGCAAGACCACAGTCATAAACATTGCGATAGTTTGCTGTTTGCTCGGACATAGTTTTTTATAACATCTAATTGAGAAGCTTCTATTTTGACTTCAGGTATAATAGCACGGAAACAAAGTAATGACCATGGTGTTATGACAGATCTGTGAGGACATCCAACTTCCAACCAAAGCAGAGAACGAGTACTAGAATAAACACTTTTCGAGTATTTCAGGTATCAGAAGCAACGCGCTGTTTGCTGGTGTGATGCAGGATGAGTCCAAACTATGAAATCATGCTTTTGGTACAGAGTAATTCGTTCAGTTTGTCATCACCGTTATCTTCGTGAACGTTCTGAACTGAGAATATCCGTACATTATTGCACATACTTGTAATACAGAGTATATATCAAATTTATACAGAAGATATGCAGCGTTGACTCCTAATAACAGTAGTTGATAACTCAGTTATGCTCTCTATTCTCTGCATCAGACGTGTGATGGACACAATCTTTCCAGTTCAGTCGATATCCTTCATTTATATCTCTAATAGTTTGAACATTTACTTCTTGTATAACATTGATGTTTATTTTATGAATACCCCACTGCAAAGTTCAGGAACTTTGTCTCTGACGATTCTGTTCGTCGTAATTGATCACATTTTAGTGTCCAGCATTCGCGACCACGCAGCACGAGATGCAACGCTGAAATTGTAAATAAAGCTTCTTCCCGCACGTTATATTTAAATGTACGTAGTATGGTTCCATAGAAATGTCTCAATCTGACCAATTTCTTTATCTTTACATCGATCTACGTGGAATGAAAACTAAAACAATCGATTAGCGTATGTTTTATAGATGTCAAGGTGTTTCTTTAAAACACCATCACTTGCTTCTAACTGAAAGGCGTAATCTTCTTTATTGTTGGATTTTTTGAATTTTTTAACGTCTGTTCCCGTTTGACATCAAGGATCGCACCGTTACATTCTGCATTGCAGTAGGTACCTATTTGACTTATGTAGGAGGTGAAACTAGAAGTCAGTCGGAAATGAAATTCTCTTTTTCTGTCTGGTGTGGTTATTAAGCGTTCTACTGCACCTTTCCTCTCGCAGAAGTACGCTACTACAGTTTTTCTAATGTTCTGAACAGAACTTGAAACTGGTTAATTTAATAAAATAGCAGAGCAAAATGTCATTCGAAAAACACGGGGCTGCCAAGGCGCTATTATATGCTCAAGAAATGTTCCTAAGCAACGATTCATTGGCACCACGAACATTTCAGTCCCAAAACCTGTGGCATAAGAAGTGAAGAAAACCTAATGAACGGGACTTGCTAGTTCGCTGTACTTTCTGCACTGAAGACAGAAAGCGGAAGATGCTAATAACAAAACATTACTGTGTTACAACACCAGGTCAATTTACTCTCTGTGTGCTGGTAAACAATACGTGCCATCCGTGCTCCTAGACTGATGTTTATTGTTTATTTGTGTGTGTGTGTGTGTGTGTGTGTGTGTGAGAGAGAGAGAGAGAGAGAGAGAGAGAGAGAGAGAGAGAGAGAGACGAACTTTAATTCGTTTTCTAAAGCATCATCTACGATTCCTTCATTTCAATGTAAATATTGAATACAGTAAGATCGAGGATATATTACAAGCCTGTCTCACTCCCTTCTCAACTAACGTTTCACTTTCACGTCCGTCGACTCATTTGTTTGCTGTTTGTTCCTGTACATGTTCTAGATAACCATTCGTTCCCCGTATTTTGTTCCTACTATCTTCAGAATATCTGAGTGTACTCTGGTTGGTTGGTTGAGTCAGGGGAGGGGACCAAACACCGAGGTCATCGGCCACATCGGATTAGGGAAGGATGGGGAAGGGCGTCGGCAGTGCCCTTTCAAAGAAACCGTCCCGTTATTTGTCTGAAGAGATTTAGGGGTATAACGGAAAACCTAAATCGGGATGGTTGGACGCGGGTTTGAACCGTCGTCCTCTCGAATGCGAGTCCAGTGTGCCAACCATTGCACCACCTCGCTAGGTGAGTGTACTCTGGTCAATGTAGTAAAAAGTTTTCTCTAAATTTATAGATGCTGTGAACATACGAGGCGTGTTTTTTAAGTAAGTACCGTTTTGAAATTTACATTAAAGCCTGTACCTGAATCTACTTTCCTACATAATTTCCGTCAATATTGAGGCACTTGTCTTAACGCTGTACCAGTTTTTGAATACCCTCCTCATAGAAGTCTGCCGCCTGACTTGTTAACCACTGCATCACTGTTTTGACTTCGTCACCGTCTTGAAGACGCTGACCGCCCAGGTGTTTCTTCAAGCGCAGGAACAGATGGTAGTCACTGGGCGCAAGATCGGGGCTGTACGGAGGATGATGTAGAGTTTCCCATCGAAAAGATGTGATGAGATCTGATTCGCCACACGCGGACGGGCATTGTCTTGCAGTAAAACGATTCCCTTGCTCAACTTCCATGGACTGTTCCTTTGATTCTGGTGTGACTTAGGCCACCCGTGTTTCATCGCCCGTAACAATTTGGCTTAAGAAATCATCACATGGTACCGCTCAGGGGAAATCAATGCACTGTCTAAACGTTTGGTTCTATGCACATCCGTCAACATTTTCGGTACCCAATGTGCGCCCAATTTTCGGTAATTCAAGTGCTCGGTCACAATGCCATACAAAACACTACGAGAAACATTACGAAAGTCATCCCACAAGAAAGAAATGGTAAAGCGTCTGTTTTCTCTCACCTTATTGTCAACTTCCAGCACCAAACTTTCATTAACGACAGAAGGACGTCCACTCCGCTGTTCATCATGCACATTTGTGCGGCCATCTTTAAATGCTCTCACCCACTTTCTTACCATTCCATTACTCATAATGTTTTCTCCGTAAACTGCACAGATCTCACGACGAATATCGATCGCTTTTAGGCCTTTAGCACTATCTTATAACAGCCCGCACTTCACAGTCGGCGGGACTCAAGATTATCGGAGGCATCTTAAACACTCAGTACACAACGTAAACAAGGAAAAATCAGACTGTAATGGCGTCAGTGCGTAGATTAAGGCACAGGCTTTCATGTAAAAATAAAAGTATTGAGATATCTTAGGAAGTCTTTTTTTAATTTTAAAACGGTACTTACTTAAAAAAACACTCCTCGTAGATTCCACTTCCTCAGCCAGTTTACTAGGTTACGTTGTAGTTTCAGTATTAACTAGCACGTTCTTATAATTCAGCGGGACCAGACTGATTTTCACCAAGATCACGTCTTTCCTTACGTGTCAGTATTTCGCAACCATATAACTTCGGTAATATTAACATATGTCAACAGCTCCCTTCTATGATATTCTAATTATTACATTCTTCTTGACGTCCCGGATATTTCGCCTCTCATATTTTGCACAACGGGTGGAGTAGTTATGTGTGATATGTCCTCCCAAGAGGCCAAAAAATTCTGGAGGGATGTTTCCACTTTTTTCCAGTTAGGTCATTCGGTGCTCTATCAAATTCCTCTTTCAAATTCCTATTTCCGTGTATCCCATGAGGGTAATATATCTTGAGGACGTTGCTGCTTCGTGTTAGTAGCAAGAGTTTTACGAATGACATCATCGATTTGTTTTTGGATACGTCGTAAACCCACAATGGCGTCTTATGGAAGGGATGATAGTAGGTTATGTGTATCAGTCTTTCAAACCCGGAAAAGCTGCAGGCCGAGCCACGCCCAACCCCATCAAGCGAACCCTCTGGTAAGCGGCACACGCCGGGCCACGGTGTCTCGAGGGCGCCCACGGGCGGGCTTTCGCATGCGTCTCGGCGTTCCGGCGATCTGGCGGTCTGCGGGATACATCAGATAACGGCCCCCAGCGCTGATAACCGGCGTACAGGGCCGGTCCGCGATGCCCCGCGGGATAACGGCCGGCCCGTGGAGAATCGCTACGCTTTTTTGTGGGCCTATTAAGCAGTGCGTCACGCCGCCGCACGGCTAATTGCCCCGGCGGCGCGGCTGTTTGAGTAACGCGGTGAAGTAAAAGCTGTGCTGTGAGGCGCGCGGGTGGCGTTTCAAGCGCCGTCGCCCGAACCTTGAGCGGCGACCACCTTCAGCCGTTCTTCCGCCCGTCACGTCCCAGAGGAGCGTCTCCGCACGGCAGTTGTGACAGCAGTATTTAACATTCTGCTGTTGAAGATTCTGAAAAATACTGGTATAGATTGGGACGATAGAAGGTTGAGAAGGCAACCCTTCAATGGACCCAAAGTGGTGGTTCGAGTAGAAGACGATAACACTGTGGAGGTGGGTACTGGGAGAGGTGTGGGACAGGTTGGTTGTACGTCACCAGCATTTTTCAGTATACAGGGTGATCGTCATCAACGTTTAAAAAACTCCGAAGTGACGTAGATGACGTTGAGACAAATAATGTAACACTCATAGGGTTGCAAATGTCAGGAAAAACCCCCAGAAGTGGATGACAAATGTTGCACATGTGTCATCACCGGATGACGTACCTCCTCGCACTTAACTGTGGTGGCGCCTACCGTGGGGCTTATCGGGCTGTGGCTCATGATCATCCCGACCCAAGCATTAACCTTGGTGTGGCTCAGGCCCTATGTGCACGAGGGGCGTGAGGGGGCTAGAGTTCGAGTCTTCCGTGTGGTAGGCAGTAACAGTATCTTTTATTGCGCTGGACAATTATGTTTTGGATAGCGGTAAGATTTACTATTTTATTTACTGGTATCGCGGTCTCCACTGGTTTACTGCTAAGTACTCTACAACACAAACGTAGCGCAATACCAGTAAATGCGTATAAACTTTCAAACTGCTTCGCTACCGGTAACTGACCTACGTTTTCATTACTAAATAAGTCCGTAAACGAGAAAAGAAGGGATACAAGGAGAGAAACAATATAAGAAATGCTTTTTCTTGGTTCCAATAATTATGTAACTACCGCGTTTACAACAGATCACATTTACATAAGAGTAGCGTAACGGAGCGATGTGCAGCACTGCCCCCTACCTGTAAGGGCAGGATCGACAAGTCAAAACTCTGCACGTGAGGCGAGGTACCTCATCTGATGATGTCAGATGTTCAACATTTCCACTTTTAAAGTATTTTCCGACATTTACGGCCGCATGTGTCTGGTATTAAATTACTTGTCTCGGCGTCATCCACGTCGCTTCAGGGGTTTTTAGACGATAGTAAAAATCACCCTCTATATTTTGAAAAGGTAATCAATAAGAGCTGAGAAAAATCAAAAGGACTTACAGTGGTTGGAGAAAGAATAAAAACTATGAAGTACGCTGATGATATGACTTTGCTAGCAGAAACGATGGAGGAACTGCAGGTAACGATGGAGAAAATTCTAAGAGTGAAGTGTGGCTAAAGGGTTAGGAATGAAACTGAACACTGGCAAGACCAAAGTTATGAAAATCGGTAAAGCAGAGGACACGATTAATGTATACTAGATGGAGTGGTATTAGAACAAATTCGGTCATTTAAGTATTCGGGAAGCTTGATATCTTCCAGCAGATCTTGTGCAGAGGAAGTAAGACGCAGAACGTCCGTGAAAAAGAGAGCTTTCGGGAGAGCGAAAGTCTGCTGATGGCCAAAAGCATCCTCATCATGCTTATGAAGAGGTTCGCCAAATGTGTTGTGTGGTGTCTTAAGGTTCTTCAACGCGAACAGTCACTCAGAAAGACGAAAAACGTTGAGACAGTTTTACAATGTGGTTATGGAGAAGAATGGAGAAAATTAAATGGATCGTCAGAATGAGGAATGAGGAGGTACCGAGTAGGGTAGGTGAGAAGAGGAGCTTCTCAGGATGTTACAGAAGAGAAAAATATCTTGAATGGGTCACCATTACGTGGGCATTGTTTACTACAGAGAATCACGGAGGGAAATGTAGAAGGAAAAGAGGGAGAGAGGAAGAATGGAATTCTAGCAGACGTGAGGAGTGGAAGAAGTTCCAAGGAAATAGAGGAGGATCTTCAGGACAGACAGGTACGGAGGACGTCCATTTGATACCAGTCTGAGCGCAAAATTACTGAAAGAAGAAGAAAAATAAGTTTTATAAACCTGGAGGCGTTCCGAGACGTTCTCAGGAAACTGTAATAAGTACTTCGTTCTCAACATGGAGAAATCGCTTAGAATGTACCTCGAGGAGATACGGCGTGATTCAAAAATATTCATCCGATGTTACAAGACTATATCTTCTACAAGAATGATGATAGGGACTTGAAGCAAATTTTAAGCAATGCATCGAAACTGCAAGTTTACCTTGGCGCCAGCTGTTAAGTCGCGGATTCAAGATGTTGCCGGTAGGTGTCCCTCTATCGCTGCTCGCTCGCCGTCTTTTCCACCAGCTGGGTCATCACCAGAGCACTGCAGGCGCGTCCTCAATCCTCGTTCTGTTGACTCAGCTATGATGAGCGCGAAGAGGGTGAACAGACTTCACAAACATTGTCGAACGTGACCAACACTACCTCGTGTAATGACACTAACGCCTGCGCCACTTGCGTAGCTACATGTAACTCACACGGATTCGCATTTGCCACCAAGTTGCAGTTCACATCTACCTTATACTTCCCAGGGCACCTCATGTTGCGTGGCGGAGGGTAACGCTAACTGATCCCCACTATACTGTTCCACTCGCGAGTGGGTTGTGGGAGGAAGAACGATTGTCGTTAAACCTCTGTGTTGCCTCTGATTTCACAAAACTTCTCGTCGTCGTCATTACGCAAGATGTGTGTGCCAAGAAGTAATGTGTCGCCCGACTTTCCGCGGTAAATCTCTCTAAAACTTCAACAGTGAATTTATCCGTGATGCACAACACCTCTCTTGTAGCGTGTTCCAGGGGAATTTGTTGAGTGTGTCGGTGACGTTTTCGCGCTTACTAAACGCGCCACTCTCCGTTGGATCTTCTCTACCTCTTCTATCGGTTCTACCTAGTAAGAATCCCATATTGATGAACAATGCTCAATATTCATGTAAAATATGTTACATTTATTCACATTTAGGGTCAACTGCCAGAGCCCGCACCATTCATCAATCCACTGTATGCCATGCTGCAAATCGATGTTGTCTTCTGGCGTTGCCACTTTGTTACAGGCAACCGCCTCATCTGCAAACAGTCTTCAAGAGCACGCGACACTTTCTGATGGACCATTTGTATACAGGGTGCGTCAAAAAATGTATACACGCTTTGAAGCATCATAGAAAATTTATTTTCCCGTTCTACAATGTTAAATTTCTGGAAATGGAAAGTTTAAAGTCCAATTGGAAAAATAAATGTACTTTGCAAATGTGATTAATGTTCAAACTGGTGGCCTTCAGCATCAATACATTTCTGAATACGAGTCACCACTATTCCGTACATCGTACCAAAGTGTCCAATGAGATTTCTGAGCACACCGCCTGAATCTCATTCCAAAGTGTGTCCAGTTTACGTGGTTTACGTTTGTACACCTTATCTTTTACTGTGCCCCATAGGAAGAAATCCAGCAGCGTGAGGTCTGGAGAGCGTGCAGGAAACTCGACTGGTCCCCCTCGTCCTATCCACTGGCCTGGCACATTGTGATCAAGGTATGCTCGTACGTCCCTATGATAGTGCGGCGGGGCGCCATCTTGTTGGAAATTAAACTCATCATTACCGTATAGTGCACGAATGTCAGGGAATATGGAGTCAGCAAGCATTGGTAGGTACGTTTCTCCAGTAACAGTACCTTCAAAGCGGAAAGGCCCAATGAGTCCCCTTGCAGACAAACCACACCACACATTTACACCAGGCCAATTCACAGCCTTTTCAACTGTAATGTGAGGATTACCTTCAGCCCAGTACACACAATTGTACCTATTGAAACTTCATTGAGTTTGAATTGGGCTTCATCCGACCAAATTATGCTACCCATAAATCCTGGTTCACGTCTCACCATCTCCTGAACCCATTCACAAAATTCTAACCTTCGATCTGGATCGTCGTCACTTAGTTGTTACACCAGCCTTGGAATGTACCCACGAAACTTGCCTTTCTTCAGAATGCGTAGCACACTACTAGCACTTACATTACTCTCACGAGCCGCTTGCCTTGAAGATTTTTGAGGCGAACGCTGAAACAGATCCAAGACCGCAGTTGTGGAATCATCACTTGTAGCTGTACGAGGTCGCCCTGATCGACCTTTATGCACGTCACACACTGTTCCATGAATTTCAAATTTGTCTCGTAGACGTGTAATTGTTAACCTTGAAGGTGGTTCTGTACCATCCTCACTTCTCCACTGTCTTCGAACCGCAGCTACATTCTCAAACTTCCAGTACCACTTAATTATCTGCTTCCGCGCTTCAAAGCTCAAACGCACGTCCTCCATGTTGCAGTTACTTCCTTGCCACTGCTGCTACCTGTTGAAAGGACATAACATTACTTTTTCACAGATATTTAACCGTGTAGAACGGGAAATAAATTGTCTATGGCCGGCCGAAGTGGCCGTGCGGTGAAAGGCGCTGCAGTCTGGAACCGCAAGACCGCTACGGTCGCAGGTTCGAATCCTGCCTCGGGCATGGATGTTTGTGATGTCCTTAGGTTTAACTAGTTCTAAGTTCTAGGGGACTAATGACCTCAGTAGTTGAGTCCCATAGTGCTCAGAGCCATTTGAACCATTTTTGAAATTGTCTATGACAGTTCAAAGTGTGTATACATTTTTCTGACGCACCCTGTATATTGTAAACAGTAACGATCCTATCACAATTCCTTGGGTTACTACAGAAATTAGCTATACACCTGTCAATTTTGTTGCTTTAAGGGCGACGGGTTGATTATTTTTTTCACTAAACGGTAGTGCGGAACGGTGTTAAATGCCTTCCTTAAGTCAAGGAACGCTGCACCAACTGAGCGCCGTTGTCTACAAAGTTGTAGATCTCATAGAGGAACAGAGCGAGCTGAGTTGCAAAGGATCGCTGTTAGCGGAATCCATGTTGATTTTTATAGAGAAGTTATCGCCCTCAAAGAACGTGATAATTCTTTACCATTATACATGTTCCATAATTCTACTACAGAATGGCCTCAACGGTATAGGTCTATAATCGTGTGCGTCTGTCCAGCGGCCCTGTTTGAAACAGCAATGGTTTTTTTGTTTTGTTTTTAATGTATGTGAATTCCTAAGGGACCAATCTGCTGAGGTCATCGGTCCCTAGACTTACACACTACTTAAACTAACTTATGCTAAGAACAATACACAGACCCTTGCCCGAGGAAGGACTCGAACCTACGGCGGAAGGGGCCGTGCAGTCCGTGACATGGCGCCCAAGACCGCGCGGCCATTCCGCGAGGCAAAAAGGAATAACCTGCGCTTTTTTACAGTCTCTAGGGACCCTTCGTTGCTCCAGCGATCTATGATGAAATACTACTTGAAGGGGAGCAAGTTCTTTCGCATAGTCTTTGCAGAATCTTTTAGGTATTTCATATGGTCTTGATGCCTTTCTACTGATAAGCCACTTTAGTTGCTTTTCTTTTATCTCAATCGCTATTTCGTCTTTTGTATTAGCTCCATGTTCTTCCCTTAAGTCTCACGCTGCATTTGACGTAGTCGCCCACTATATTTCCTTAGTCGCGTGGAAGGGGCTACGCGCGCGTTGAAAGAGAGACTACTGAACCGCGAGGATCGCGAGTGATAGGGAACGGCTGTCGCTCACTCACTTTGCTGTGTGGACGCAAATCTCTGTCTACGCCCAATGTGCGCAGACCCAAATGGTGACAAATCAACAAACAAAGTGTTTTGCGTTATTCGATTTGGGAGGTGCAATTTTGTCACAACAGTGCGACATGATTTTCGACGAGACTATGACCTCAACGATTCAATGGCCGTAAGGAGTGTAGTGTACGGATCTCACAATCCAAAATTGGTCTCCACTGTTGTCTGATCTCACGTGATTTGGATGTCTAATCGTGGAAGTTTCTGCAAGACTCCGTCTCTTCCTACTTATATTTGGAGACTTGTGACAGCGGTGAATGCGGTAGCTTCAGACATGCTCGGTTAAAAGATGGGAAATGGGTCTGACAGTCATCTTGATATTTTTCATGTACCCGGGGGAAGAAAACTCGAACTATTATACAAATTAAATGAAGACTTTGATCCTAAAACGTAACTGCAAAAAGTACTTCAGGGTTCTATATGTGTGAAAGCAAAAGTTATAGATTTTTAAAACTGGATGTTTCTTTTTTTTCTACTTTAAATAAAAACATTGTAATCCGATTCATGAGTTAAAACTGAGCGCAAATTTTTACCTTCGTGTACAGGGTGATTACAATGGAAGTTCCAGTTTCAAAACGTTGTAAAAAAAAAGAACCGCTGCTCAGAATGACGTCGTATTTGAGAGGAATATTATCGAAGAGTATGGAAACGTTACGGAAACAAAAAATAGCGCTGTAAGCGTCGGCACTTTCGGCTCTTACAATTATTTGCTCGATACGTTCCAATCTCTGTCTTCCTCTGCAGTTCTTATCTCTACAACTCCCTCTAGTACCAGTAAAGCTACTCCGTGATGTCTTAAAGGGAGCCGGAACGATCCATCTCCTCCATGTTAATTTTAGCAAATAAAAGGAACATTTTTTCCTAAAACCATTAAACATATTGCTCAGAAATTTTGACTACATGTGAAGTGAATATTTCTCTACAAAGTTCTAATGCCATGTTAAGAAATATTTATTGGTTTTTGTTTCACAATTTTTTAAACAGATGTTTATTTTTTTCTGTAAAATTTTGCAGTTTTTCTTCTATAACTCTTGAATTATACAATATTTTTTACAATTCGATATAAAACTGAAGGAAAAGGACTAAACAATACTGTGTAAAAATTTCATTGATATAATGCTAGCAGTTTTTGAGCAAATGTTCCTCAAATATGACAATTTTAAAGTTACGGGAAATGGCTTCCGAAGTTTTTTAATATATTCCTGTCCCATATGATGGATTATCAGCATCCTCTTCTTTTTCCACTGTTAGTTTCCTTTTCACTGGGCTTTTCTTCCCTTCTGCTGCATGTTGTAGGCTTTTGTCTCTTCTTCCTGCACCTCTTAGTCTTTCTTCATGTATTAGGCGCACTGTAGAAATGGTGTTGTGTCCTGGTTGGAATCCTAAGCGTTTCAGCACATCACATTTGATAATGTTTCCTTCACTGTATGTTGCCACTGCATCATACACTCAAAAATGCAATGTTTTTATCTGTACAAACACTCTTTGGGGTATCCTAATCCAGATTAAATTATTTACCCTTTCATTTGTATTTTGTGTTTTCCCAAGTAAACACTTTTCCTATAAACTTGACTGTGATAAATCTCTGAATATGGGCTTAATTACATCAACTACAGCATATATCAAACTGTTTTATGGGGATATTCCTTTCCTAATTGGTACTTACACCATGAGTCATCACCTGTGGGGCACATTGCATTTTGTGGGTGCTCATTTGTTGATGCAGTATAAAAAAATTATGCCCATACTGCTCTCCTCATATGCTCAATGCTTCTTGTATTTTGCCTAACTGCACACGCATAATACCTCTGCAATCTATCAATTTCTTCATCTGTCAATCTTCCTCTTCCTCGAAGGGTCTTACCATCATTAAGCTTCTGGGATCCTAATGTCCGATTTAGTTTGCGCAAGCGAGCCCCCATGTGCTTCTGCACATGTCCAATGCACTCCTGTTTTTTTAATGTGAATTTCATTGCCATAAAGTTTGAGTTCCTCAACAGCTTTATATCCCTTAGAATCACCATCTCCTAGATAGTTAGTGTATCGTACATTATACCACTCCTGTGATCTGGAAAATATTGCTATCACTCCCTCAACTTCCATCGCTCCACAAGTGCCATGAAAATTTGCTTCACAACTTTCACTATGTTCAACCTTGGTATGGCCTTTACATCTACAGTGTTTTGAGAGAATAGCTATATCAATTACTTTGCAACTGTCTCCACTGGTAGCTGTCACAACTCCATTTGGAGATTTATGACCTCTACATCGCCATGATCCATCTAAAGCATCAGTTAAATCTCTACAATTCCCATTATCTGTCACAGCTTCTTCAACTGCTTTCTTCATTGTTGGTTGAGCAGTATCTTCAGCAGAAGATCCCACCAATTCATTATTAAATCCAATCACGGTTGGTGGTTTTGGCAAGTTCATAATTCCACTTAACATTGTCCCTGCAGCACTGCCCTTACCAATGCTACGTAAGTCATACACTAGCCCAACATTTATACCACACACCTTCTTTCCACTATTACCACTACGGGGAATACTGTTAGAATCAGAAAACGAAACTTCTGCAGCACATTTGTTAAACTTCAATAACATTTTACATGCCAAACCAATGTGTGAAGTTATTTTCAATTCCAGTCCTCTTTCTTTGCAAACTTGGCATAATACTTTATGTTTCAAAATATTAGAGAGCAAGGAAATTTTAATCATTTCATTCAAATCATTACTGTAACTTTCATAGTTTTCAAATTTTTCTTTTCTGTCACAAAGTTTCTTGCTGGAAGAAGTTCTATTACATTCATTTGGAGTAGTCGCTGAAGCATTCTCAGCAGCATCTCCCTTCGAAACAACAAAAGATTTCTTCTTCCACTCATTGTGCCTTTTCTTGAACACTCGATTGCTGTAACAAGGCATATTGATATCCACAAAACAAATACGTAAAACAGGTACGAGCAAAATTCGTCAAATGCGCAAAATTGAACAGCTAAACAACACAAAGCAAACCCCACAAGTCAACACACTTGGTATAGCGTTTATGTGTACCGATCTGAACAGTCACTTGTCACAGAGATAAAGCCGTAGAACGTTGGAAAACAAAACACTAATTCCACAAAGATACCCTGCTTGCAGCCAGCAAGCGGCGCCGACAGAGATGACACACCAAGTCGCTACAACCGTTTACGCGGCGCGTTAACTTTGCAGCGATAAAAAACGCACTTAGATGAGTGAAACTTGATTTGCTTTATTCACAAAACTTCAAATAATTTTATAATTAAAAAAACAAAAAACGTTAATTTTGCCATTTTATCGTTCCTTCACCCCTTAACAGATGTCCTACCATTTGTCTCTTCTTCTTGTCAATTTTTCCATAAATTCTTTTCCCCTTACTCTCCGGAGAACCTCTCGTTCCTCACCATATCAGTCCACATGATTTTCAAAATTCTTCTGTAACATAACGTCTCAAATGCTTCGATTCTCTTCTTTTTTCCGGTTTTCCCAGAGTCCATGTTTCACTACCATAAAATGCTGTGCTCCAAACGTACATTCTCAGAAATTTCTTCCTCAAATTAAGGCCTATGTTTGATTCTAGTAGACTTATTTTCGCCTGGAATGCCCTTTTTGACAGAGATAGTCTGCTTTCTTTGCCCACCTTACTCTGTCCATCATGGGTTATTTTGTTGCCTAGGTAGCAGAATTCTTTAACTTCTTCTACTCCGTGATCCCTAGTTCTGATGTTAAGCTTCTCGCTGTTTTCATTTCCGCTATTTCTCACTGCTTTCGTCTTTCTTCGATTTACTCTCAGTCCATATTCTGTACTCATTCGTTCTATTCAGCAGATACTGTAACTCTTCTTCACTTCCATTGAGGATAGCAATGTCATCAGTGAAACTTATCTCTGACATCCTTCCACCTTGAACTCTAATTCCACACTTGAACGTTTGTTTTAGTCCGTCATTGCTTCTTCGATGTATATATTAAACTGTAGTGGGGAGCCGGCCGCTGTGACCGAGCGGTTCTAGGCGCTTCAGTCCGGAACCGCGCTGTTGATACGGTCGCAGGCTCCAATCCTGCCTTGGGCAAGAATGTGTGTGACGTCCTTAGGTTAGTTAGGTTTAAGTAGTTCAAAGTCTAGGGAACTGATGACCTCAGATGTTAAGTCCCACAGTGCTTAGAGCCATTTGAACCATTTTGAGCAGTGGCGAAAGACTACATCCCTGTCTTAAACCCCTTTTATTCCCAGTACATCTTTCTTCGTCTCCAACTCTTATTGTTCCCAATTGGTTCTTGTACATATTGTATATTACCTGCCTTTCCACATAGGTTACCCCTATTTAGCTCAGATCTTCGAACATCTTGCACCATTTTACATTGTCAAACGCTTGTTCCTTTGCAAGGTTCTGCTCTTTCAATTGCAATCAAGACTTTAATAAAAATGGCAAAGTTAATGTTAATCGGAACACTGGGAGGAGTTTTGGTCTAAATAACAATAGATTCATTCATTCTTAACAAGACAAGGCAAAAAAAATGGCTAAAGAAAGGCCATACAAACATTCTTTATTTGGCAAACGATTTCAATGATACGCTGTCTATGGTGAATAAAGTCATCAGATGGGATCAACACACGACAAAATGTTCAAATGTATGTGAAATCTTATGGGACTTAACTGCTAAGGTCATCAGTCCCTAAGCTTACACACTACTTAACCTAAATTATCCTAAGGACAAACACACACACCCATGCCCGAGGACTCGAACCTCAGCCGGCACCAGCCGCACAGAACACACGACACTAACCAGAAATAATCGCTTTTCCTGACTTCATACATGTGTATCCGTGGTATGGCCCAAAAACTGCTCTACTATCAAGCATCTATACTCTACTATTCTATAAAGAAAAATATGGTTCCCAAGAACAGGGTGCTGAGCACCATATATTGGAGCCCTACGTCATAGTAGCGAATTCTTTATCCTTCTGCAGGCTGGGGCACCACTCCACGATAAGCTCGGCGACTGCAGTCATGGACTGTAACAATCTGTTATTAAAAACGCACGCCCGGAAAAAAATTTCAAGTACATGGTCTTGCGTTCAGCTGATTCGAAACGCAGATATTCCCTATGATCCTCTGAAACCCTGGTGGAATCCAGTGTGCAGGTAGACCTGGTCTGCCAAACCAATTTTACTCCATGCCACGACTATGCATGACGGAATATGTCAATTGTTTAAACGGCCGACTCAAAATAAATAAGTACACCCACGCATCACTTGCTGTGTGGATGATGCTAGAAGCTGTACCTCCTATGGTTTGGATGGTGACTGGCACAGGCTCTAAGTAGCCCACTAGCAAAGGACACAAGTCTCACCGTTTGGGTAGAGACCTGCAGTTCTTTATTAGCAAAGCACCAGTACAAGAGCGAGTTCTCTTTCTCCCAGCTTTCCTAGCCAGCTCGGTAGCATCGGTAGCATAGCAGATTTACATCTTAGACTACTCCCCCTATATCACAAGCCAATCACGAGCTGGAGCACCGCATTCGAAGCTGGGAGACTGTCCCTTGTTCTGCATACCCAGATTTGACTAACCAGCGACTTTAAAAATTAATTGGGAGAAAAGGAAAAAATAATCAGCTTCATGGCCTCTTTCCCACGCGTTTATGTCATGCCTTTGCTAAAAGCATGACCTGGATGGAACCACTGCCTTCCATGAAAAGATCGTTATCTCCCCTGCCGCATCCATTTCGAACTTTCCAAAGAACGTTCATAAACTCGGTAAAAGCCTCACGCCTTCACAAATATGTTTTGTAGCAGAGTCTGGATGCCTAGGCGCCACTGACCTGTCCCACGGAAATTCACAGAAACTCACAGTCGTCTCATCGGCTTCCTGCCTAACAAGGGCCCATCCTCTGCTTTATTGCCAGTCATCAATCCTCTGCCCATAGCAGCAGCGACTTCACGGCGCTAGTCAGCCTACCTGGACGCGGCCGTCGACTGACCGGCAGAATCCAATCTGTATACCCAATGAGACTGAGAAACTGGGCAGTCCGCAAAAGTTTTCACCCAGGTTCAGCAGAAAAAACGCTCCCCTCGGCACTCAGCCATCGCACACTTTTACTGCAGTCGTTTAAATCGGCATCCTCTTCCTTTGCACGCAGGTAAAGCTTACTTCTAGTCCTTCACTAGAGCACACAAGCAAGTTCGTTAACTACTGCCAAACATTTCATCATATGAATGAAGTCAGATCGCATCCAGGTATGGCAAGCAAGTAATAAAGATCATCTTCCCTAAGAACATTAAGCAGCATGACACTGTATCAGACGTGAGAGTGCCCTGCAATCTCTCACGATGTCGACAAATCCTATGAAAGTGTTTCGATTTTTCTTCAGTTTTGCTTCCATTGTAAACTGCAACGTCAAAATTGCCTCTCTGGTGCCTTTATCTTACCTAAACCCAAACTGATCGTCATCCAACAGATTTTCATTCTCTTTTCCAGTCTTCTGTATATTATTCTCGTCAGAAACTTCGATGCAAGAGCTGTTTAGCAGATTATGCGAAAATTCTCGCACTTTGGAAAGTCAGGTGGTATATCGCCTGACTCATACATTCCACAAAGTGAATGGTCACTTTGTTGCCACTCCCACAAATGATTTTAGAAATTCTGATGGAATGTTTGTTACATACCCCTTCTGCCTTATTCGATCTTAAGTCTTTCAAAGCTTTTTGAGATTCTGATTCTGATACTGGATCACCTATCTCTACTTACTATTACATCGACTCCTCTTTCTTTTCCTTTCACGTCATCAGACATATCTTCCCCCTCATAGAGGACTTCAATGTACTCTTTCCACCTATCTACTCTCTCTTCTGCATTTAACAGTGGAATTCCCATTACACTCTTAATGTTACCACCCTTGCTTTTACTTTCACCGGTTGTCGTTTTGACTTTCATGTAGGCTGTGTCAGTCCTTTCAGCAGTCATTCCCTTTTCTTCGCATTTTTCATGCAGCCATTTCGCCTTAGATTCCCTTGCATTTCCTGTTAATTACATTCTTGAGTGACTTGCTTGACTATATTCCTGAATTTCCCTGAACATTTTTGTACTTCCTTCTTTCGTCGATCAGTTGGAGTATTTCTCGTGTTACCTATCGTTTCTTCGCAGTTAACTTCTTTCAACCTACGTTTTTTCTTTCCAGCTTCCGAGATCGCGTTTAAAGAAGTTCAGTCCTCTTAAACTGATATATCTACGGAGCTATTGCCTATCGCAGTGTCTATAGCCTGAGAGTACTTAAAGAGTATCTCCTCATTCCTTAGTACTTCTGTATCCCACTTCTTTGATCACTGATTTTTCTTGACTAGTCTCCTAACCTTCAGCCTATTCTTCTTCACTATTAAATGGTAATCTGAGTCTGTATCTGCTCCTCGGTACGCCTTACAATTCAGTATCTGATTTCGGAACCTGTGGCTGACCATGATGTAATCTACCCGAAATCTTCCCGTATCTCTCGGCCTTTCCCAAGTATATCTCCTCCTCTTGTGGTTCTTAACAGAGTATTCGCTGTTACTAGCTGAAATTTATTGCAGACTCGATTAGTTTTTCTCCTCTGTCATTCTTACTACCAAGCCCATATTGTTCCTTAACCTTTTCTTCTTCTCCTTGCCCTATAACTGCTTTCCAGTACCCCACGACTATCAGAATTTCATCTCCCTTTAAGTACTGAATAACCCGTTCACTATCTTCATAGAATTTCTCTAGCTCTTCATCTTCAGCTTGCGACGTCAGAATTTATACTGAACTATTGTTGTCGGTACTGGTTCGTTGTAGATTTTGATGAGAACAATCCTATCACTAAACTGTTCACAGTAACTCACTCTCTGCCCAACCTTCCCAAATAACGAATTTTATTCCGTTACAGCATTTTCTGCTGCTGTTGTTGTTACTAATCCGACCAGAAATCTTTGTTTTCTTTCCATCTTTTCCCAACGAAATCTAGCTTGAGCCTTAATATTTCCCATTTCAGATTTTCTATCTTCCCTACCACGTTCATACTTCTGACATTCTACACCGCTTCTCGTAGAACCTTAGCTTTTCGTTGGTTATTCAGTCTTTTTCTCATGGTCACCTCCTCTTTGGCAGTCCCCTCCCGGAGATCCGAATAAGGGACTAGTCTGGAATCTTTTGCCAATGGAGAGATCATCATGCCCCTTTTTCAGTCACAGGACACATGTCCTGTGGATTCACATTAAGAGCCTTTAATGCAGTGGTTTCCATTGCCTTCTGCATCCTCATGCAGTTAATCGTTACTGATTCTTCTGCCTTCTTCCGCCTTTTGTCGTAGTTTCCCACCTCAAGGGCAACAAAATCCCCTGAACCTCTGTCTACTCCTCCGCCCTCTTTCAAACGGCCGTTGGTTGAAGGAGGGTGCTTTCTTATGCCAGAAGTCTTCGACTGTCTTGCTGATGATTTTTATTCGAAATTTAAGCGTTGGAGGGGTTCGAATTCGGGACCGAGAACATTTTGATTACCCTACGCCATGGGTGATTATCCTCAGGCCATAAACCAAATGAAAAGTAACAATGAAATCTTTTTTTAAATTATCCTCAGGCCAAAAATCGCGCAGGAAGCAATAACGAAATCGTATTTTAACTGTCGAGAGACTGGCACAAGACATTTACACTATGAAATTAGAATTATATTAATACCTTCAGCTGCTGACGGGTGTTGATATATATCAACGGGGGCAGGTGAAAGTGTGCCCCGACCGGGACTCGAACCCGGGATCTCCTGGTTACATGGCAGTCGCTCTAGAAGAACAAGGTCTTGTCGGAAAGAAGAGACACCATATCCATCTACGTATATAGTTCTGGCAATACCGGCCATGACCTTCTTCTTCTGTGCGGATGCACACATATTCCCCGAACTCTTACGGGACTTGGTAAGAATGTCTTTCACGAGTAATGAGTGTGTTGTTGTGGGACACTACGAATATAGTGTGTGGACATACAAGGTGAGAATGTGGGTCTCGCGGGAGGCGTGTGCGAGATAGTCTCTGCAGCCCTCGGGGGTTGAGATGGATAGAGCGTCTGCCATGTAAGCTGGAGATCCCTGGTTCGAGTCCCGGCCGGGGTTCACGTTTTCACCTGTCCCCGTTGATATATATCAACGCCCGTCAGCATCTGAAGATATTAATATAATTCTAATTTCCATCTAGACAACACATCCATATAAGTATGTATTTACAGTATGTTCTCCACCGTTTTCTACCACAAGACGGAATCGAGAGACAGCGTATTCTTCTAATAAACCGACTGGAGTGTGTCAAAGGTCACGTTCAGAAACAGTGATGCAATGCGCGCTTTCAATTCAGCTACGTTTATATTCTTATCACTGAACACAGAATGTATCAGATAACCCCACATCCAGAAGTCACATGGATTAGGATCAGGTGATCTGGACGCCCGGCCGTAGGGGAATGACGGCTGATAATTCCAGCATTTCTAAAATGCTTCTGCAGCATCTGCTTCATCGACTGTGCGTTGTGCGGAGGAGCGCCCTTGCGTAAAAATGATCCTACCCACACATCTAAGCTGTTGAAAGGTTGGAATGACGTTTGCAAGCAAATGACTCTCATAGCATTTACCAGCGCTGGTGCAGGTAACAGGACCCGTGGTGCCCCTCTCCTCGAAAAAACATGGCCGTACGACAAATGATACCATCGACCCGAACCATAGTAGCGATACCGGTTGATGTGTAAGCCTATTTTTCATTGCCCATATTCCTTGGAGATGGGAATAGACTTCGTCTATTCACAGAATGTTCCATGGCCATTCATTGTCCTCTTTCATGCAAGCAAGAAATCCTAGAGCAAACGGTTCTCTTACTAGCTGGTCAGCGTGAAACGGCACCAGAATATGGGTATTTTTGTGTGGATAACGATGTAGGAAGATTTGTACAATTTTATTAACTCTATTGACAGGCATGTCCAACGTTTTGGCAATTCCCTGTGCACTTCATGTTGGCAAACTACCGCTCTAACGGCGCTGTGGCCACATCTTCCACAGCTGTCGGACCAATTGCTTTCCTCCCTCTGCCACATTGCACTTCAAAAGAACCTGTTCTTTCCAATTTCGTAATTATTTTCGCCAGAGCCTTAGCAGACATCCGACCAATACCTTCTATCGTACCCATGAGTATACGGAACTTCTGCAGAGGTACTGGCGCACAGTGACCGTTCTTGTAAAAAAAGCTTTACTAGCAGTTCACGATCCTGCACGAAAACAGACACGCCTACCGTCTCAGATGTGTACCCTGCGGCTTATATTTTGCATATTCTTCCACTTACGATGCCATATAGTGTTAAAACTTTCATTAATCTCTTTCTTTTTTTCATAACATTTCCCCTTCTTCGAAAATATTCCTTTCAAATTTAACTTCGTTATGAGCAGTAGTCTTTTTTACAGCGTTTTGAAACTGGAACTTTCATTATAATCAATTCATATAACTTTCTGAAGCTGGATGTATGTGTTTGGACTTACCGTTTACAATACGACCTGGAATGTAACGTCGAAAGCTGCAACAATCCATTCGCAGATGATGCTGTTTTATATACAGAAGCTGTGTTGGCAGAAATACTTGCGAAGGAACACTTGTGAAGGATCGACGTTTGGTGCAGGGACTGCTGCCGAAAATCAGACCAACAAATGTGACATAGTGCACGCAAATAAACCTGAACATCCACTACTACCAAATTACGTTATGGGTGACGAATCACTGAAAACGTGAAATGTTTGAGGATATGCGGTGAGTTCAAAGCTTTACAGCGAGGAACATCACATTAAACAGCCAGGTCACTGAATTGGATTTGCTGGAAGAACTGCAATGGATTTTTATTTATTTATTTGTCGTATGGCAATGCATATATTAAGGTTACACAACTATAACATGACAACATTTAAAATAACACAAATGACAACGACTACATACGGACATAAAGATCTTTCTGTATTTTATCACATCATTCGTCGCTGCCAGGAAATCTTGTAAAGGACTCTTGTAGGCACGAGCGGAACATGTTGGTACAGCATGAGCATGTATCTGTTGCTCAGCACCACAGTCACACGGTGGTGATGAAGGTTTTCCCCACTTTTATAGTGTATCTGCAATCTTCCATAGCCCGTTCGTACGTGATTTAGGCTACTCTAAATTACTGGAAGCTGTTCGAATCTCGGGGGTTTCCTCTGGCTGCAAGACAATTTCAGTTATTGTGGAGAACTGTTTTGTTGCCAGCAGAGTTTCCACTCATCGATGGTGGTTTCTTTGAGAGACCTGACTGTTACGACTGTGGGACGGCTTGATATTAGTCTTTTTCGCTCCGCAGGCAATACGTCGTTCACTACTGCAAGATCGGTGTCATCAGCGATCTTGTGGTATTCACGCTGTAGCTGGCTATTCCGTCTGATATCAGGTGGTGGAATGTGGCTCAAGATAGGTAATCAGTATGTGGGAGTTGATTGTATTGACCCACTAACAATGTTCGTGTCCTCGTTAAGTTGTACGTCTATCTTTTTACGTGTGGGCTATCAAACCAGACAGGCGCACAGTACTCTGCTGCTGAGTGGAAAAATCCGAGTTCAGATACCCGAATAATGCCGCAGAGTTCATGGAGAGTATTGTTTCTGGCTCTGAGCGTAGCAGATGTTCGTATCAAGTGCTCCTTAAAAGAAAATGTCCTATATAAAGTGATCCCAAGGTATTTCGGATGCATGAGATGATAAAGTTTGTCTTCCTCAAGATAGACATCAAGGGCTCTGTGCGTAAATCTGTTGGACAAACGAAAACACTAAGCTCCTGTTCTGTTTCAGTTTGGTTCTAACCATCATTTACGGAAATATTGGCTTCAGATGACTATATCAGAAGTTAGGATTTCTCCAGTTGTTTCAAAGGTTTTGGGTTGGGTAGCTATTGTCCCATCGTCCGCATAGCCACACTTTCTGGACTGGTTTGGAGGAATATCAGATGTACATAGATTAAACAAAAGAGGAACAAGGACGTTTACCTGTAGTAAGCTATTATTCAGTACTTTTGGACAGCTAGTGTCTGTTCCTGTAGTTACTATAATTGTTCTTCCAGCTAATATGTTGTCAATTAGTTTTGTTGTCAGTCTGCTTGGGATAGATTGTAATAATTTATAAAGCAGTCAAGGGCCCAAACTGTGTCATTTTCTGCTCTTATATCAACGAAATTCACATGTTTTCTGCTTCAGTAAATGTTTTTAAAGATAAGATTTGATCAGCACAGCTCCGCTCTGATCGGAATCAAGTTTCCTCAGTAAGAAAGTTATCCAAGATCACTGGACTAATCCGATTATATAGAAGTCTTTCAAGGAACTTGCAAATAGCGCTCAATAGGGGGATTTGATGATAGTTATTAAGCTGTTCTGATACCTTGGCGGACTTAAGTATTGCTATAATTTTTGATTGCTTCATTTCTTGTTGGACTGAATCAGATAACATAATGTCAGAGAAGAAATCCGCCAGCCATCTTTTTGCATAGTTCCGACTATACAGAAGAAATCCTGGATAGATTCCATTTCCCGGTGCCTTTCCAGATTTTGGAGTTTTAAGAACAGTAGAAATTTTAGATACAGAGGAAGTTCTTGAGAAATCAAATTCTTCATTAGCGTCATTTTTCAGCAATGAAATTTTGCGTCTGATGTATCTCGTGTGAGTTTTACCCCTTGCTACTCCTGATGAGGACAGTAAATGTGACGCAACCTTGTCAGCTGATGCACAAGTGCTGTCCCTCACTTTGATTTTATTTCCGTCTGACTTCCTTAGTAATGACCACGCTTCTCTAGTCGATCTTTTAAAACTGAGTGACTCAAAAATCTCTACCCACCTAGTACATACGTCTACATCGAGGTTCCGAAGTAGGTTATCCGCTATTTCCGGGTCCCAGATTTTAGTGATACATCATATTGTTGTTTCTCATTAGTTCGATTCCAAACAGGAATATATGTAGAGCACAGATATGCATTCTTAACTGACAATTTTACGTTTGTTGCCACTCCACATGTACGATGGTACGTTGCTACTACTAAGTCAATGCCAGGAATTTTTCCTCACTTTTACTCTTCATTTCCGGTGCGTGCTTTCTGACCAGCAACAACCTCAACGTTATATTTTGATAAAATCTTCTGTAACATTTGAAATTTTGATTTACTTATGCCTTCAATAATGATCTGACAAATCTTGATAACAGGTACAAAGTTTATAGTTGGAGCGTTCTGAGAAGAACCGTTTGACTCCATGTCTTGTGGGAAATTCATTTTAGCCAAGAGATCTTTGAGATTATCTTGCTGCCTCTGCTTCTTGGCTTTAGATATTTATCTTGAGTTGACTGTTCTTCAGCACCATCCAGAGGTCACGGGTGACTTTTGGAATGTCAAGAAGGCGAACACTCATTGTCCCTCTTAGAATGAATGTGTTTCGTTGACTAAGGAGATAGTTTACTGATGTGTCGACAGAAGTGCCGACACAGTGTGGTTTGAAGTGACCGAAATACACGCTATAAGCTCACGCAGGATGGCGTGAGGCCTGAAACAGGATACGTAATGAATGCTATAAAGAAAAGTACGTAGCTTCAGAAATACTTAACTTTAATCCATCCTTGGTACATCGCTATTGATGATACAAGTGAGACTCTATAGTTTCAGACAATATACTGCTAATGGCGCCTTGCTAGGTCGTAGCCATTGACTTAGCTGAAGGCTATTCTATCTGCTCTGCAAATGAGCGAGGCTTCGTCAGTGTGCATCGCTAGCTACGTCGTCCGTACAACTGGGGCGAGTGCTATTACGTCTCTCTAGACCTGCCGTGTGGTGGCGCTCGGTCTGCTATCACTGAAAGTGGCGACACGCGGGTCCGACATGTACTAATGGACCGCGGCCGATTTAAAGCTACCACCTAGCAAGTGTGGTGTCTGGCGGTGACACCACATTTACAACATACTCGTTCGACCATTTCTTAAGCAATTTTTTTCACTCGGCCACACTTATCAGTAAGTATTAATAGAAGAGATTGACAATACTCAAAGAAAACCTGTGAGTTTAGTCGTGGCTTTGTTTAGTCATGGTAGCATCATCGCTCAGGTTTCCGTCCGGTTCCAGTTGCTGACATACAGGAAAGGTGTTGTCCATCACAGAAACAATCACTGCTGCCTTTCTAACAGCATACTTTCAAAGGATTTTCCTGTAACATATTACTTCCTGGCATACACATCTCCTGTAGGTACAGAATTTCTAAATTATAAAGGGATATTTTGGACGGTTCTTCCCCTGCAAACACTGTGCAGGTGGCAGTGACCTACAATGTACCCTCCACCACATACCGTACGATGATAAGTGTGTTCTTCGAAGTAAAATAGTGCCCTGAGAATTAGAGTAGCATGAAATGTAGACTGTGTTTACCAACAGATAAAACAGATTGTTTCAGAATATAAATAATTCCATCACAAAATTGTAGATACTCAAAAATAGAAATCGCAAGTGGTCACTTGCTTTTATCATAAATATATGTTCAAGCGATGCTAAATATTCTGGTCTATACATATGGAAAAGTATTATCGTCTTAGCTCAAATCATGAACTACGCCATTAATTTTTATATATCAAATTAGTGAATTTAACCATGGCACTTTTGTTACCTTTGTCTGTGGTCACTCTCAGAACTCAAATTAATCATCAAATAAACTATTTTAGTACGACTGCATTCTGAATTGCTGGTTTATCCATGTATCACCACAAACAAATAAAAACAGTGAATGGCTGGGGGAGTACGAATGAGAACAGCGGCGTATTTAAGTTTAGACAAATACTGACAAGTTTTATTCATCTTATTATAACTACAACCGAGCTGTAAAATCTTACAAAAACAATGAAAGAAAGAAATCAGGAAAGAAATGGTGCTTGATTGGCAAAGCATTCATTGAGATTATACAAATTCCTCCCTGAATTAATCCCTTTTACAACGCAATCAGACTTTATTTACACGAATCCTCCGTGAGGCCAAATTCTGTTCAAATGGAATCAGCTATGACCAGGTACACCACAAACTATAACTCACGGAGAACAGGGAGCTGTGAATATCATTTAACAACCCTACGTCGGTTCAGCAATACTTTAGCCTTTCACCTCGATTGAGGCGGCAACAGAAACTGGACGAGGGGCGCAGCGCGGCGGCAGCTGTAATGTCCTAACGCGTCCACAAAAACTTCCAAACTACGCGGACGGCGTTCTGATTATTAGAACGCGGAAAACTTACCTATCACGGCCCTGAAATCCCGGCAGATTTCAGTGTGAAGTGCACCCGCTCACTGGCCTGGTCAACCAATTTGACTTACAGGCACAATGGTGCATGCTGGAATTCAAACATCTGACGGCCGACTCATGACGAAGAACCCTTGCGACATCGATGTGTCCGAGATGATATGCGTTTCCACTGTTGGTACAGTTGGAAACTGCCACTGGCTCTTTGTGCACTAGAAGTTGCATATCACATGTCTAACCCGCTAGGGAAAGTCCTGTTCTCCACCAGCGGAAGACCAGAAGACGAAGCAGGCAAATAATCACAATCACTTTCCTCCAAGCATCGTACAAGAGTAGAATTAGCAGAAAAACCCGCCTCGAACTATCCTCCACTCATTGAATCTACCCTCTTGAATTTTCTGCTGGCCCGGTAGCCAATCCAGACACAGCACCAGGATTCCCATGCTGGGAGAGCAGGCTTCTGTTCTGCATACCCCGAGGGAAGCCAATCTGCGGCTCAAAATCTCTCTTTTCTTAAAAAGAAAATTTAGACTAGGGAGGCATCGTTCTCACGGTTAGCATGACCATGTTTCGGCAAAAAACGTCTACCTAGACGGGCCCAAAGTCCCTTACGTATGAAGAGATCTGATTTTTCCAGGCTGACTATTTCCAATTTCTGGAAGAAGGCTGTTAATCTTCCCAGACAGTCGTGTCTATGAAATATGTTTACTTTCACTTGCTAAAAAACCTGGCGACTTCCTCTCGTCAGAGGAGTTACAGTATTGCCTCCATTAAACACGTGCACTAGCCGCTCTGATCGTATCGTCCCAGTTTCTAATATGAGAATGCTTATAGTTTTATGCCCATCCTGCCATTTGCACAAAAGCACAGATTACAGTAGTCTTTCATAAATGGCTTCCTCCTCTCCGCCATTCGGCTGCCTTCGCGACAGATTCTTTCCTAGCCCAGGTAAAATGTTTTGTGAGCCGGCACCCTTCTGCTCCGACCCTAAGTGGGAAGAGTGTAGTGCCACGGCCTGAGGTACAATTCACAGAGCGGTGCTTCACTGAATGACTTGCTCAGCCAGGTCGCTGGACACAACATTTATGGCCCACAATCTATCGTTCTCCCTGTTCTCCAGAGCCTCCTCTACGGCCGCTCGGGTACAAGTTCTCTACAGGCTACACATGCAATTATAAGAACATTCCCGCTCTCAATTTTCTCATGGAAAAAAGTCATAAGCCACACATACCAAATGTGGTATTGGGGAACACGGAGATCATGACTTAAAATATGAATATTAATCTGAGTGACAGATTAGTTAAAGTGAGGTAGTGGCTTTCCAATTTTCAAAATTATCTGTCGTCAGCTACACAAATTTTTATTAAATTAACTTCTTGACTAGTTTCGGCAAATTAATTTGCCGTCTTCAGAAGATCATTCTAACGAAGGACTATTGTTTTGTAATACAAGCTTAATTGTATAATGTTCTGAAGATTGCCAATTAATTTGTGAAAATGGTAAAGAAGTTAATTTAATAAAAATTTGTGCAGTTCACGACGGACTATTTCTTTTCTTGAAACGTGCTTCACAGATGCTGATTGGCAGCAATTAATAAAATCCTATTTATTTAATGAGATTCTCCATCAAATATCAACTGCGGAGAGGGAATGTACAACAGAACTGGCCAACAGATTTAAAAGCAGAACTGACCAAAAGATTTAAAAGATAGGTTTCTTCATACTACGAATCCACGATATACAAACCAGCAACGACTTAACCTACGTATAAGACGACTTCACGTTTGAAGACGGCAGCCAACACAATGAGATTGAGACAGCTGCAATGTAGCGTCAGCGCTAGAGTAAGGTTTCTCTGGGAGTAGCAGAATCAATTATTTTCTGAATTACTTGAAGTTCTTACTCTCCATCCCTTGATGATAAACAAGGCCTTTCTGAAGTCCAGGAACGATACTCGCACATTCGTTTCTTTGAGTCATGTAAATGCAGTTGTTTAGGCGAGCATGGAGTATATCACGAACGACTCTTCAGTTGGTGAATCCGTCGCCGCGGTACTACATTATGAGAATAGATAAAAAAAACGATGTTCTGACAAACAGTAAATCATGGTAAACAACATAGCGGAGAATATAGAAGGCCCAACCTTCATAGTTAAAACCACAATGTCCATACGGTGGATAGTCTGTGAATAAAAAGTTGGGTGATGGAAAACACCCTATGCTGCGTAACAAGGACGTGCATGTAACCAAAGAACGAAAGTAAGACGTAGGACCAAAAGCAACATATCGTCTAGGTGAGTAGCAGAAGGCTTACCAGCAAGTCAGGACAAACCAGAGCCACTAGGTGAGCCGCAGCAACCCCCGGCAGCACTCCACGCGTGGGGCGAGGCTTTAGAACAAAGTGAACGGCGAAAAACGGCAAATTGTTGTGGCCCGGCGCCAGGCAGCAAGTATCTCGGAAACAGCGAAGCTCGTCGTCCGTTTGTGTGCATCTGTCCTGAGCATCTCTGGAAAGCGGTTGAATGATGTTAAAACTACAGATAGGCCATAAAGTGTTGAATTTCCATGGTTCATCATGGAACATGGATGTCGGAGCTTTTCAGCTCTTTAGAGCAGGATAGGCGGCACTTTGTGGCAGTCTGGCGACAGAGTACAGTGCTTGTACATCCAGAAATGTTGCAGAGCATTCCATTCATCGCACATTCTTGAACATGGGACACCCAAGCAGACGAACCCTATGTCTTCCCATGCTGATCCATCCAGGTTACAATAGGCACGGGATCATCGTGATTGCACCGTGGATAAGTCGAAATTTGTCGCCTGGTTAGCTGAATCACATTTCTTATTACGTCAAGACGATGCTCGTGTTAAGATACTCCATCTATGAGGTGAACGGCCGCTCGAAAAACTTAACGCACCTCGAACGCAGGACAGTGGAGGCAATATTACGCAATGGGGTACATTCACCTCTCCTGCTTTACGTCTTCCCTGATGGCAGTGGTATAATAATGATTCTCACAAAGCCAGATTTGTGCTAGAGTAAATGAGTAATATCATAGTGAACTGACGTCCATGTTCTGGCCACCAAATTTTGCATAATATGAATCCGATTTACGACATCTGAGATGCTATCGGCCGACATTTACACGCTGACTTACCACCGTCCCGTAATTTAGGGGAACTGTGCAATCTGCACATCGACATCTGTTACCGGAAAGCTACAAAGGACTTGCCGAAACCATGTCACGCAGAATCGCTGCTATACGCGTATTGCGTTCCAGAAGTGGTCCAACTGGCTGTTAAACAGGTGGTGGTGTGACTGGGCTCATCAGTGTCTTTTGAACTGAAATTGGAGGAAAAGAATACATTATCAATGATCATCAGGTTTTGTTTGTTGACATGGATATCTACCAAAATGAATACCACATGATAATTAGAAAAACGCTATAGGTTCGAGAGGTGTGTCTGTGAGTATGTCTGGATTTTGGGGGGGGGGGGGGGGTGAGAGAGAGAGAGAGAGAGAGAGATAGAGAGGGAGGGAGAGAGAGAGAGAGCGAGAGAGGCAGAGAGAGAGAGAGAGAGAGACAGAGAGACAGCGAGAGACAGAGAGAGGTACAAGCTACGAGGGCGTATAACGTAGCCTGCAGGTTGCAGATTCTCGAAGTGTAACTGTAAACTGCGTGACGTGGATCTGAAAACACCGATCGCGTCAATCACGAAGGTCATTTAAGCCTCTCGAACGGCAAACGTCACACGTCACGATCTACATTAGAGGCTGTTACTACTAATTGAGTACGTGGGTTATCAGCGTAACAGTTTCGCCAACTTGACGCCTAGCACGAGGTGGAGACTGACTATGTGACGTGGATATAACGTGATGTTCGTTTCAGAAAGTTGACAAAATTGAGGCCGAGTGACTGCGCTCGTCCTGTTTAAAAAAGCGGGTCCTAAAAATAAAACAGAACACTGTTGTAATTGGTATTATTTTGTATTTTCATGTTCATGGGTTTTCCGACCAAAAACTAGTTCTGACAGAACTCTACAGATCTATAAGTGTCGCGTTACCTGGCGGGCGCTAAGTCCAAACTAATTTTCACCAGAGTAATCGTGCTCTCTGGCGTACTCTTACGGAACAATCTATCTAACGGTGACTGAAAGTTAGTAATCATAAATTGCAAGGAATTAAATCGCATTTAAATTATCCAGACATACTTACACACATAATCAATTATGTGATATAATTTCTGTTTCTGTCTCTTCTATAGAGCATAAAGGAAACTGTTATGAACATTTATGTCTAATTAATATTGCTTTCTATAAACAAAATTTCACATTTCGAGTAAGTATCCCTGAATTTTGATATTACAACTATATATAGTAAGGACCGCATACTTTTGAGCTCCACACCACAAAGTTAGGTAAAATTTAATAGATTTACCACAATGAGGCACGTGCAGAAAACCGTAAGAGCTCATGACTTAAAATACATGAAACACATCGTTTGTGCATTTTTACTGCAGTCTGCTGTCACCTTAATCTCAAAAATGTCAGCTTTTGCATTAGTGAGTCTGTGCCATTTTGTCAAAAAGCCTTTTCTGACATTTTTTATACGTCAGAAGTAGGTTTTCCTCCTTAAAAATAGCATTTGTTAATTGCTCATCAGATTTTTGCATAAATGAGTAGACTTACTCCTATTGCTGATACATTATCTGCAGCGACATTTTGTGAAACACAATTTCTCAGTGCCGGTATGGAAGTAACTACTCCTTCATAGCTGCAAAATGTAATACACACACATATCGATACAATGGTAGTGTTTTCACAGCTAGTAAAGGTAAGAATTGAAGCTGCTGCATCAATAATGAATAATCGACTGCATTTAAACACAGTCTACATATAACACTAACGGTTAAATGTAAATCTATAATGTGACATCACAGAGTTTCTGAAGGTCCGAATTGTTACCTGACAGCAAATAATGAACGGAACGTTGTGTAATAGTCTGTAAAGCACGAAACGCACATCTGGAACTGATCAGCTTATGCCGGTGTTAAACAAGTTTTGGTGTATGTAACACATCCTCTTGACACGAAGTGTGAAGGCATAAAAGATCGCAGGTTGCCTCATAACGCAGAAAAGGTTATTCAAAGGTTGCAGTGAAAAATAACACAGATAAAATATTAGCTAAATATTGTACACACACACACACACACACAAATACGCATTATTCTACGAAACCTGCATATAAGCTAAAGCATTTTGCATTGTAACGTGGGGGTGGGGGGGGGGTCCAGAGGTGTATCGCTCGGCGTTTAATCGAAGGAAACTTAACCTATTATATGTAGGCTTTGCTGCGTGTCTAATCTGCAGTTCCGCAAGATAAGTAAATGGATCTGCAATGTATTCTAATAAGCCAGTAGATTACGCTGGCCTAACAAGGGAACTTGGTCTAACACTCTAAACAGCGGTATTACGTAAGTCTACTCACATAGTATGTCAGCACTCGGTGCGAAACAGTGAACAGCTGGCATAAAACGTCCCGTAAATCCTCTAGTAGATTATAGGTTCTACGCTGGCTCTCGATGACATTCCAAATAAACCGAAAGGATATATGCCCGGCAAACTGGTGCAAATAGAGGAATGCTAGGCTCCACTGTCACACTTCATGAACGGTTCTCCTGCCGTAAAGGTTGTGTTCGATGGCGAAGAAATTACCGATGCAGGCATGTAAGCCTTCAACAGTAAGAGAGTCGTAGTATACGTATGCGAGACCGAAGGTTCATTGCTTCCAACTATACAGACTACGTCAATTACAGACACTGGTCTAAGTATTTCATGCCGAAGGGAAGGCGACATGGCTAGAAAAATTAAAATAATCTCTCCCTATGAGGGAAACAGTACCTGTGCGAGCACTATGGGAAGCAGACACTGGGACAGACGGAAATTTGGGTTGGATTTGGAAGTGTGCTCCGATAGCCGAAGTTGTTAAGGCGAACTCTTACGACAAACGGGAAATCCCGGTTCCAGTCCAGTTCCAGCACAAATTTTTAGATGTTTACAGATAATTATACAGCTGTTGGAGTACCGTATTCGCAATTTGCGAATACATTTCTTGATTTAATACGGCTATCGATCGTCAGCAGTATCTGTGTCTCAGGAGATGCATGCATGTCCGAAGGAACGTTGCATCAAACGAGACATACACTGTCAAATGCAGGCATTGCATTAATGTATTTCATGCCAAAGGCAACGTACCTGACGAGAAAAATAAAACAGTCTTTCACTGTACGGGAAGCACATACTTGTGCGACGAGTATGACAACCTGAGACTAGGACATATGGAGATTTGATTCGGAATTGGAAGCGTGCTCGGATAGCCGAAATTGTTAAGGTGGCAGCTTGCGAGACGCAGGAAATCCGGTTTGAGTCCTGGTCTGGCACCAGTTTCACATGTTTCCAGTAAACTGCATAGCAGCTGTGATGTCATATTCGCAATATTCTTAAACTATAAAACTTCAATAACGTTTGATCCCAGTCATATCCCTTGATTTCTTGTATTTACTTTTATGTCGATGGATTAGAATAGTTCTAGAACTATGCGTGAACAGATAGTCATTGAAAGAAGTTGCGCTAGATGAAACTACACAAGCTGTTGAGTATCTAGCACTGATTACTGAAGATACTGAAAATAAAAGTTATGAAGTGTTGAAGGAAGTCAAAATCATACCTTTCGAATGATCGATGGCAGTGAAAAATAAAATATCTTATTGTTTAACTTGCAGAATTGTTCATGTTGCACAAATAATGCTAAAGCTTGGAAATCGCTTGATAGGGACACCGCCAGTAACCCCTCCACCACCGATTATTAAATCGTCGAACTTCCATGCATAAAACAGCTAATTTTTCATGCATCTCAATGTTTGCGATGTCATATCTCATGAACGATGTCTTGTACAAAGGTATAATGTTGCAGACACATTCAGTGCTACATGCGGATGCTGCCTGCAAAATATATTGCGAATAGTCTCAGTAGTAAAGAAGTAATACAGTAAAACGTCGTGGCTAATGCTCAGTTTAACTGAATGAACAGTGAAAAAGTAGTAAACAATAAACCTGTTTCTCTTCATTGTGGTCATAGAGGTGTCAGCGAGAAATAATCCGAAAAGATTAAGATAGTGTATAAAGCTGGAAGCCGCTAATTGGTCTCATTCTCAAATGCGGAATGAATACATAAGGGCAGTCAAATGAAAAAGAAACCGTTGGAAGGAAAGTAGATAAACTGCTTATTAATCGTATTTCAATAGTAATCGCCATAAATGTGAAAACATTTAGATCATTGTGAGACAAGACGATGAATGCCTTCATAGAAAAATGTTTGCGACTGCCTACGAAATCATGGTTGTACCCAGGCTTCGTCGGCGGCCGTTGTGGCCGAGCGATTCTAGGCGCTTCAGTGCGGAGCCGCGCTGCTGCTACGGTCGCAGGTTCGAATCCTGCCTCGGGCATGGATGTCTGTGATGTCCTTAGGTTAGTTAGGTTTAAGTAGTTCTAAGTTCTAGGGGACTGATGACCTCAGATGTTAAGTCCCATAGTGCTCAGGGCCATTTGAACCAGGCTTCGTCCAAAGCAAACAGAGGTCCACGACTCTCTTTCTTCAGCACCCCATACGGAGAGATCAGGACTGTATGGAGGATGTGTAAGGGATTCCCAGAGAAGCTACTGCTGCAGCGGAGCGGAAACAACTTTGGCGACACGCGATTTCCATATTTTTGGAGCCCTGAAGAGAGTGACTCGTCGGCGTCGATTTGCTTCGGACGAGGCCGTGCACGCCTTAGTACAGTGATAGTTCCGCGGGCAACTGTGAACATTTTCCCATGAAGGCATTGACCGTCCTGTCTCACAGTGGCATAAATGTATCAACAGTTATAGCAGTTTGAACAAATAAATATTTTACTTACTTTTTCCCAGCTGTATCGTTGTTGTTTGGCTACATCTCATGGTTTGGGTAATTTGTAAGCCTATAGTGACGCTGCCTCAAGAAATATGCATAGTTTCTAACATAAGATTATACTTATTAATGAGCAGATTTTGACGGCATTTTAAATTTTTAATGCCGGCCGAAGTGGCCGTGCGGTTAAAGGCGCTGCAGTCTGGAACCGCAAGACCGCTACGGTCGCAGGTTCGAATCCTGCCTCGGGCATGGATGTTTGTGATGTCCTTAGGTTAGTTAGGTTTAACTAGTTCTAAGTTCTAGGGGACTAATGACCTCAGCAGTTGAGTCCCATAGTGCTCAGAGCCATTTGAACCATTTTTTTTAAATTTTTAATATGGTCAATAATTACTGTAAATACTGAAATTAAAATTTTCGTTGCCCCTAAAGCCGCTAGATAGCAACCTTGTATTCAGTGAACTCTGCCGTATAAAAATATACAGTAGACCCTTTACGCAGTACGTCTCAAGTGATACTCCTCTCTTCATGAACTCAAATGTGCCGAATGGCATTCGCAGAAGACGATATACAGTTTCATTATCGAAGAAATAAATAAGTTCATAATCGTGGTGCCGTTGCCATGTCATCAGTTCATCATGAGAAAGTTGTTAACTTGAGTCGAAATACAACCAATTTATATATAATTGTGAGTTGTGTGGAAGTGATAATTGTTCTTTATAAAGATGAACAGATTGGAAAAGAATTAAAGGCTACGGGTCGATGATGCGATTTGAACGGACATATGTTTCACGACAACAACCAGAGGCAGTTTGAAGATTAGTATGTGACACGCACACACACAAGCACAGAGAGAGAAAGACAGCAGGAACTGAGGGAAGTGAGTACTCGTAAAGGAGACTCGCTCGTATTCCTCACCGGCCATAAGGGCCCAACGGAGCATGATTTTTATTGTTAATTTAATGTGTTATTTTGCGCTGCATTGGAACTTGCTTTCGGAATAAAACTTGTTGTTTAGTATTATTTATTCAGAGAAAGATGGACACTATTCATGAAATTACATAAACTTCAAATAAGATATGTCTCTGCGCCTCATACTCATCGTGAATAGTTTAGTTATAGCAGGTAAGTACGAAAGCACCTGTGAGATGTGCGTTCAACCGATCCCTCCTTTTACTCATTTTGTGCCACGAATTTCTTTTCTCCTTAGTTCGATTCAATATCTTCCCATTAGTTATTTGATCTACCCATCTAATCTCCAATATTATTTTACAGCACTACAGTTCAAAAGATTCTATTCACTTCTTGTCTGAAGAGTTCATTGTTCGCGTTTCATTTCCATAAAGGACTACGCCCCAGGGAAATACCTTCAGAAAAGATTCCCTAACATTTAAATTTGTACTTCATTCTTAGAAATGCTTTTATTCCGGTTGCCAATCTGCATTTTACATCCTCTTTACTTCGGCCGTCATTAGTTAATTGTTGCTCAAATAGTCAAATTCTTCTACTATTTTTAATGTCCCAATTAGTAATCTCATTCCCTCAGCATCATCTCATTTAAATCTTCTGCATTCCATCATCATTTTTACTTCTGTTAACGTTAATATCATAGTCATTTACTTACACTATATCCAACACGTTCAATTGTTCTTCCAACTCCTTTGCCGTCTCTGACATAATTACAACGTCAATAGCAAACCTCAAAGTCTTTATTTCTTCTCCCTGGACTTTAATACCATTTGCAATTTTTTTTGTCTTCTTGCTTAATGTTAACACTGAATAATATCTGGGATAGGCTAGAATCCTGTCTCACTAACTTTTCAGCCATTGCTTCCCATTCATCTTCTTCGAGTTCTGTAACCACAGTCTGGTTTCTGAATAATCTGTAAATAACCTTCCGATTCTTATTTCCTAAAAAACAAAAAACAAAAAATAAAAATAAAAAAATCCTGCCGTCTACAAAATTTCAAACAGGGTAGTATAGCTAACATTTCAAAAGCTTTCCTTATATTTTCAAATGATATAATTGTACATGACTTCTGTGGAATAGGAATAATGCGTTATTCTTGAATTCTGAGGGTATTTCACCTGTCTCATATACCTTTGCACAGTACCTGGAACATTTTTCTCATAGCTGGCTCTCTCAAGCATCTCAATATTTTTGAGGGAATGTCGTCTATTCCAAGGACGTAATTTTCGCTTAGTTTTTTCACCGCTTTGTCAAACTGTTCTCACAGTATCATGCCTCCCAGCTCGTCTTCACCTATTTCCTTTTCCCTTGCTCCAAAATTGTCAACAAAGCCTTTACAAAGATCCTCTGTCCATCTACCTCTCAACTTCCCAGCTTTGCTTAGGTACCAGCTTGCCATCTTATGTTTTGATAATCACGTAGCTGCGTCTCTCTATCTGCTATGTCTTTTTAACTTTCCTTTAGGGTCTATCCCTCTTCCACTTGTCATGCATCTTTCTACAACCTGTACTTGTCCTCTAGCCATTCCTTTTTACGCGTGAAATGTATTCGCAGTTGTTAATACAAAGAATCATCAGCTGTATAAGGTAATGAAGACACTGAAAATTTTTGACAGACTGAGACTCGAATCCGGATCTCCCGCTTTACGCGAATGGTCCCCTTAACCGCTTTGGCCATCCGTGCATGACTCAGGGCCAGCTCTAAACTTCCATATGTCGATGTACATGCTTCGGAACTTACACTCAGAGACGTTATGTAAATCCCGTATATAGGGAGAACATTTTAATTCAAAGTCGCTGATTGATACTGGCGGATAAATACGAAGCCTGTTCAGAAAATAAGGTAAGATCGGTCGCGAAATGGAAACCACAGTGAAAATCAAAATTTTTTTATTCGCAACAGTTAGACACGCCTCCCAGTTATCTCTCTAAATAGTCGCCGCTCCGACTTAGACGTTTGTCGTGGCATTGTACAAACTTTCCAGTTTCCTCGCCGCAGAAAGCAGCCGCCTATGCTTTCCGCCAATTCTCTATGCTGGTCTGCCTTTCATTGTTTGTGCCAAAATGTTGTCTTCGTAGCCAGCGGTTCATGTGGACAGAGATGAACGTCTGAGGGAGCCAATTACAGGCTGTATTGTTAGTGACCAAACACTTCCCAACGAAAACGCTGTAGGAGCGTCGTCATTGCCCCTGCAGAATGCGGCTATGAATTGTCTTGAAGGAAGAAACGCATAACGTTTATGTTACGAGGGCTGCATACCTTCAGGCGGAATCTCTCACCAGATCTACAAACTTGGGTGGAGACACTGTTGTTTTAGGCATTTCTATATTACCACTCTGCTCTCTGAACTGAAAAGAGCGACGTGAAGCAATCGACAGGCAGAGTAAAGACACTGCCCAACACATCTGTGCAAAGTTCCATTGAATTTTACTGTGGTTTCCATCTCGCACCATATTGGACCTTACTTTACGAATACACCTGGCACAGTGTTGCAGTGCTTAGTTTGATAAAACTAACTATGCAATGTTCCTTCAGATATCCCTCTTTAGCCATTTTGAATTTTCTGTCAGTCTAAAGTTTAAGACATCTGTATCCTCTTTCACCTGCTTCATGATTGCATTTTTATATTTTTTCTTCTTTAGTCTGTTATGCAAGGATTTTCACTAGGACTTGTCATTTTACCTATTTGATTCTCTGATGCTTTCACTATTTCATCTCTCGAAGCTACCGAATTGTCTTCCATAATATTATATTCCTATCTTTCAGCTGAAAGTTGTCTAATATTGTCTGAAACTCTTGACAAAGACTGGGCTTTACAATTTATGCAGGTCACACACCCTTAATTTCCTGCCATTTTGGAGTTTCTTCAGTTTTTATCTACAACTCATAATCAATAAATCATAGTCAGGGGTCACATAACTTCCTGGAAATGTTTTACTGTTCATAATCTGGTTCCGAAACCTTTATCTTACCATTACATAACCAACGGGAGACTTTCCACGTATGCAACTGTATTTCACGATTTTTAAACCGCCTGTTAGAGACAATTAAAAATATTGAATTTTACTCTGGGCTTCCTCTTTCCTTAATTTCCCCTGGTTCACGTTCTTCTAGTTTTTTTCCTTCTTTTTACTACTATCCAAATCCATTCGGCCCCCACAATTAAATTTTCGCCTTCCTTAACAATCTAAATAATATCCTTTACATTCTTTCAATATGCACTTACGGAGCCTTGCGGGGTACCCGCGAGGTCTGGGGCGTCTTGAACGGTTCGCGCGGTTCCCCCCCGTCGGAGGTTCGAGTCCTCTCTCGGGCATGGATGTGTGCGTTGTCTTTAGAGTAAGTTAGTTTTAGTTATATTAAGTAATGTGTAGGCTTAGGGACCGATGGCCTCAGAAGTTTGGTCCCATAAGATCTTACCACAGCTTTCCAAAAATTTTACCACACTTACGGAAGGGAATAAATAAATTGATTTAATGTCCCGTCGGTGGCAAAGTGATTGTAGATGCGCCTTCAGCGGGTTTTAGAGAAGAATGTGAAAGGAAATCATCCATGAGCTACGCCCACTTCCGAATGACCAATGCCGGGATTTGCCTTAAGTGGTTTCCCCAACTCACAGAAAAGCTCAAGTTGGATGAGTGGAGGGGGGATTTTACGCGCCACCATCCCGAATACAAGTCCTGTGTATCACCATTGCGCCACTTCGCTCGCACGCTGCGCCCTTGCATTTGTAGAAGCGTCTTTGCTGTTGTTCTCAAGTGGGACATAAACGAGGTGTACAAATGCGTGTAAGCTCGATATCCAGTGCTGTGGGAGGAGGCTGCGAGAACCCTTTCACTGTTCACAATAGCGGTATATGTAACGGCCGGCCGGAGAGAGCCGTCGCGCGCTATTTGTTACCATTGACAGGCATTATCTGTCGGGGCAGCAACACAAACGCGCCGTGTCAGAGGCGAGCGCTCGCCTGTTGGGTCGCTGCACGACATGCGTACAACAAAGGGGCGTGGCCGGCACGGCGTACAGCTCAGACCGGGCGCTCTCACTGAGCGGCCGCCGTCAATGGCAGAGGCGCGGCGTACGCGCCAGCACTGGCCGCTGAATAATTCGCAGGATAATTCTAACGAATGTATTTCTGGAAAGGTTACGTAGCGCTTTTCAGTATCCCTTGACATCTGGACTCATTTTGCATCTCACACAGCAGAACAACAACGAGTGCTACAATGAAGAGCCAAAGAAACTGGTACACCTGCTTGATATCATGTAGGGCCCCCGCGAGCATGCGGAACTGTCGCAACACGACGTGGCATAGACTCAACTAATGTATAAAGTAGTGCTGGAGGGAACTGACACCATGAATCCTGCAGAGCTTTCCATAAATGCCTGATCTTCTGAACAGCACGTTGCAAGGCATCCCAGATACGCACAGTAATGTTCATGTCTGACGTGGCCAGCGGAAGTGTTTAAACTCGGAATAGTGTTCCTGGAGCCACTCTGTAGGAATTCTGGACGACTGGGGTGTCGCTATGTCCCGCTGTGCCCAAGTCCGTCGGAATGTGCAATGGGCATGAATGAATTCAGGCCATCAGACAGGGTGCTCACGTACGTGTCACCTGTCGGAGTTGTATCTAGGTGTATCAGGGGTCCCATATCACTCCAACTGCACGCGCCTCACACCATTACGAAGCCTCCACCAGCTTGAAAAATCCCCTTTTGACATGCAGGGTCCATGGAGTCATGAGGTTGTCTCCACAACCGTACACGTCCGTCCGCTAGATACAATTTGAAACGAGACTCCTCCGACCTGGCAACATGTTTCCTGTCATGAACAATCCAATGTCGGTGTTGACGGGAGCAGGTGAGGTGTAAAGCCTTATGTCGTGCAGTTATCAACGGTACAAGAGTAGGCCTTCGGCTCCGAAAACCCACACCAATGCGGGACTGCTACGGTCGCAGGTTCGAATCCTGCCTCGGGCATGGGTGTGTGTGATGTCCTTAGGTTAGTTAGGTTTAAGTAGTTCTAAGTTCTAGGGGACTTATGACCTAAGATGTTGAGTCCCATAGTGCTCAGAGCCATTTTGAACCACACCAATGATGTTTCGTTGAATAGTTCGAACGCTGACACTTGTTGATGGTCCAGCACCAAAATCTGCAGCCATTTGCGGTAGAGTTCCATTTCTGTCACATTGAACGATTCTCTTCAGCCGTCATATGTCCCGTTCTTGCAGGATGTTTTTCCAGCGTCAGCGATGTCGGCGATTTGATGTTTCACCGGATTTCGAATATTCACGGTACACTCGTGAAATTGTCGTACGGAAAAACCTCCACTTCATGGCTACCTCAGATATGCTGTGCCCATCGTTCGTGCGCCGACTATAACGCCACGTTCAAACTCACTTAAATCTTGATAACCTGCTGTTGTAGCAGCAGTAACCGATCTAACAACTGCGCCAGACACTTGTCTTATGTAGGCGTTGTCGACCGCAGTGCCCTATTGTGCATGTATTTGAATATGCATGCCTATACCAGCTAATTCGGCGCTTCAGTGTAGTCAGACGTATCATGGGGATGTCACGCTCTCAAAATTTATTGCGCAACACTGAGCATTTCGCAATAATATCGACCACCTGAGAATGGTATTGACAGCTTGTGCATTATACTGAAGAGGACTTCAGAGCTTCAGAAGTATCGACGCGCGCTCAATATGTTGTACAATGTGTAAGGATGACATTGTGCATTACACGTAAGTTTCGGCTGAGATCGAGAGAAACTCACTTGGCTCCGACCGGAAAGAAATTAAGAAAGTAAATGATAAAAGATCGTGAAGTAGGCTGGAACAAATGCACAGTGGTCAGAAACACTCTGAAAACCTGATAAGAGTGCTTTTGGGTAGGTCGTTAAGAAAAATAGTTTCCGAGCTACGGTAATTAGCACTGAAGTTAGCCAATCAGGCCGTTACGTGCGCGAATTCAAGCGGCCCGCCAGAGACGGTGTCACCAAACGTGATCCTCGTTTGGTTTCCTCAATGCGAACCAGAGAGCGATACAAAAATTAGACAGTCTTACGCGCTGTCCTCTGCGCTGTGCAAACAACTTACTCTGTTATTTTGGCATGCAGCTTCTTGATTGGTTAACGTTAGGAAACTACGTAACGTATCGAATTTTTTTCTCAACAATTATTTCTCAGCACAATATACCTTTATCAGTTTTCCAGAGTTTTTCTGACCACCCTGTATATATTAAAGCCCATTTCAAGATCTTTTACCATTTACTTTCTTCATTTATTTGGGGAAACTCGTTCGTAGCAATTGAGTTTCTCTCGATCTCAGCCGAAACTGACGTGTGAATCACAATATCATCCTTACTCATTGCAAAACATTTGAGCAAGCGTCGGTATCTCTGAAGCTCTGCAGTCCTCTTCAGAACATTGCACAAGGCGTCAATACTGGTCCCACGCGGCCGATATTACTGCGAAATGCTCAGTGCTGCGCAATAAATATTGAGAGTGTGAGAGTTTTCAAACTGTTTATGACCACCCTGGATAGGACTGACCAGCAAACGCCATATACCTCGCTGTCCACAACAGCAGAAAAAATTGAAGACTATGGTGTTATGTCAGTAAGCAAGACTGTTTATTTTAGTTGTAGCAGTTCTCATAACTGACGTATGAGATCAGGTCCGTTGTCCAGTTTTGTTTTCTTGCAATAGTTATCGCAGCACAGACAAGCTCATGTAATTAACATAGGAAACGAACTTCCTGTATGAGTCAGCGATCATTGTGAAAGGTTTGTGAATGAAACCTCCTAGATCTCTTATTAAAATCTCTTTATTTATTACGATGTTTCTGCTACTGCCATCAGATACCAAAAAGTTTACTTATTTATTTTATTTATTAGCTTACTTATGTAACCTTATCTGATTAGGGCCATCAGGTGCTCTCTGGCCAGGGATTCATACATGCAGTAGGTATTTGACATCATAGTCACTAAAGAAATAACAATTTTAATATGATAAATAGTTTTAATGCGATTTTAGTGTCTGCAGCGACAGTGTGAGTAAGTAAATACTCACTGTGAATAAATAAAGTTAATACTGGTGGTACTTGTACTGTTGCTGCTGCTGCTACTAGTAACGATAATAGTATTAATAATGATAGTAATAACAATAACGTTAGTGCCAGCTACGAAAAGAATTCAAAGGTGTATAAAATACACTGACAGAAAAAAAATTGCACTCCAAAAAATAATTAATGTAGACTAATGAAATTTTGGAAATGCATTTATCTAGTTAAGATATGTATGTGATCAATAATGGAAGATCAGAGTTTAATGTAAGCGCCATGTAAGCTACTGTCGCTGTGAGCAGCTGCTACGTCAGTAACCAATGTAACCGTTGAATGCCCAAAGACAGTCCTCACGTCGGTTCAGAGATAAAAGCATGACTCTTTCGCGCCATCAAAAACTCTTCTTCATGCTACTGAGTTAACCGATCCTAGAACAGCTTTGACAGTTCAAAAGAAATGGCCTGCAATAGGTGAATAAAAACTGAAACTACAGGTAGAAAACGAGAAGTTATCCCAGCTGAACAAGGTCATATACGGTTTACTATCCGGAAGGAGATTGCCTCTGGGTTACATACTCTTTACATCCCAAGCAGTGGGAGTGGAAAATTTCAAAACAATTAGGTGCACTTATGATTTATTGTCTGGAAAACAGGCTACCAGATTACACTGTTTTATCATAGGAGGGGATTGACGTGCGGACATGGGGGTAATAATGAACTAATTAGCGTAATGCTGGAATCATACTTTCTACATACAGGCCTACGAAAAATTAAACGACAAAAAAAAGGGTTCACATGGGAGAAAGAAAAACCTAACTGTTCCGAAGTTGGGATGGCGACGACAAAGGGGTGTTATTTTAAAATAATGGAAACCGATTGATGTTATTGTTCTTTGGATAGCCGTATGGGTCGTCGGGCTGACTGTTGAGGGACCTGATGACATTCTGTCTCAAGGGATAAAGCGGGACTGGTGTGCATAAATAATCGAAAACCACCTGTGCTGTATCGGCAACAAACTGCAACGTTAGATGCGAATCTTTACTGTACGAATGTTTACCCTTATCGATGATCAAGAGCAACGCGAGTGTCGCAACTTGTTCTGCATATTACTTTTTATTACTCTGAAAGGAAAAAAAAAAGACAACGTTGAATACTAGAGAGACATTGGTCGGAGGTGTAAGTGCATGAAAACTTAAAATATGCAATAGCTGTAAGCAATGTCCTAAGACGTGAATGTCAGCCTCACATCGGCTTTTCTTCTGTGACAACAGGATATTTTTCTTCCTTATGACTCTTTGCAGCAAAGTCCGCTTTCCCAAGAGCGGTTCTCAAACTCTCATAAATGTAGAACATGACCTGAGGCACAGTTCATCGTTCTGTCAACACTCGTCAGAATAGAAAATTGAAGTAGAAGGTACCAGGTAGCACACGGCCCTTACGCTCTGTACTTGTTGCATACAAAAGAGCAAGAGGGAGAGACACGAAATAAACAAGGATCACTGCTAATCACGGATTTTGATGAGTCTTCGGTATTTTGTAGACGGGCACGTCCTGAGTACCCGACTACCGGGTTTTCATGCAACGACCACTACTTTCCGAGAAAACAGATGCTGAAGTTGTATACGTCCCTCCTATCCGAACGTTAGGCCAGTTTCGAGGAAGCGAGTATAGCGATGCGAGTAAGCTTCGCCGCTACAGTGAGCACGGTACGATTTCAAACCCTGCCATGTACTTTTCAAAGTTTCACTGTTCAGAATATCATTAAATAGCTCATGTCAACCAAAATTAATCAAAAATAGTCATTTCCGCGGCAGTAACTTCATTGATAAATCAACCATTACAGCAAACTATCTTCAAACGTATGTTCTGTTTGTTCGAGAATAGATTTCAGAATTGTCTTACTCCCTACCACTTGAATTACTTGCTGTACAAGAACAGAATTCGAATGGTATATGTGGCAGAAGTAAGGGAAACAAGAATTCGTAAAGCACCACGCACGTTTCATGAAAGCTATTGCCTTGAGGCACACGGAATTTTCAGAAACGATATTGGAAAACACTGTTCATTTGAATTCACAAAGATTTTTCTGTTTTCCATCAGCTTCGATGTGAACCATGAGTATTTGATCATTCCTGTGAAAGCAGGTGCACTAAATTGATGCAGGATTAAAGAAGGTATAGTTATGAAATCTTCCCTCGAAGCAGTTCTCTTATTAGTCTTTTAACAAGTCGCTAGCATTTTGAGTTTTTTTCGTAAAAATTTTAACCTACTTGTAAGTAAACATCACAGGGACAGCAATGTGTAGTACATCTTTCTGCGATAATTTTTACGGTGCCGATGCAGCCTTTTCTTTAATCTAAAAAATTTTCATCACAAAGAGTTTGATCACTCTGTTCTGTCCATGAATCAGTAATGTCAAGACATTATTCTTGTCCCATGTTTGAAAGAATGACCTTTTAAGAAATCTTCGTACAGCTCTTTCGTGAACTTCCTGATTTTGAGCAGGTCGTAATTACATTTCATAATTTATGACTCAACTCGGCGACTCTGACTCGAACATTGGACAAAATTTCTGGGGTAGTTCTTACACATATAAGAAAACGTAACAGAATATCTTTCCCGACAAGGTTATAGAATACTGTGCTGTGAGGGAATGACTAATCTTGTTCAGATTTTTTTTTTCTGCGGAGGAACAGTTTCCGCTCTTTGTTCCACCAGGGATCAGTTTTATGGCAGTCTGTTTGATCGGTATTAATTACATAATCTAGGTCAAAATTAGGGATGAGTACTTTCGTCTGCATCTGGACTCCTAGATCACATCACGATATACACAATAGTGGCAAGTCGCACAGTGTTATTGGAACATAGCTTATCTAAAATTACAGAAGAGTGTTCCGCGTGAATTACGTTCTCATTCCTCCAAGGATTCTCATTTACATTTTACAAGTATTTCTGATACAGTTCCGGATGAGCTATGCCGACTTGTTGCGATCCTAACATCGCTTCTCTGAATTCGTTCAGTGTTGGTTAACACGCCTACATGACGAGGACTCCAAGTATTGCAACAATAGAACTGGTGTCACCACCACTGGTGTCTTATATACCAATTTCTTTACTAGGGCGGAAGCCCTTGTCTTGTGGGTAACGCTTGCGACAAATCTACGTCTTCCATTTTTCTTGAGCAATACTGAATTTACGTTATCATCCCATTTCATGTTGCTTCCTAGTGTAACACTTAAATAATTATCCTGTTGGAAATTTTCAACACTGACGTTGCAACTTGTTACTATCATGTTCTCTCTTTTTGTTACAGATAATATTTTGTACTTGCAAATTCATTAGATCAAGTGAAATCTTTATCCACGTCTTCCTGCACTTCTTTACACTGCCTTCCTGTAGACAGCAGTATAGTCACCGAAAAATGTAACACCGTCGCTGATCATATTATATTATCAATCATTTATATATAATCAGGAGATGAGAGTCCTGTTATGCTTCCTTTGGTAACGGTCAATGTTAATTTCGTTTCCGTCCGGTGTAAGGTACTGGGTTCCATAACTCAAATCTCATCGAGTCTATCATACTTCTCGCCAACGCTACTTACGTCACTGATAGTATCACACGCTTCTCTGCCATTGTTTATAGGGACATATTTTACATCGAAGCTCATGTAACATCTGCAAATAAGTACCTATTTAATATTCTGAAAATAATACCCCTATATAAACAGGTGCTTAATGAAATTATTTGATTTATTCACATCAGAGAACTGTATAGGAAATGCTGCGAAAGTATGGTGCGTCTGCCAACTGAAAAACGAGCAGCGCCGGTAGTGGAGGAGGTTGCTTTTCCTGAAAGATATCCACAGCCGCCATACGGGATAACTATAACTCAATTTCCCTCTATAGTATAGACCAGTGTGTATGAAATTACGTAGATTCTTTGCATAAACACTACTTACGTTGCTGTTATTAGCGACTAATTCCATGTAGTGTTAAGACACTTTGTGAAAAATAAAAAACCGAACAAGTCTGCGCTCTGCGTCGCCAGTGGTTGATAAGGAGCGCTGTGGAGGGCTGTCATAACTTTGTGAAGCACCCCGTAGTTGCTAGCTGTGTAGATGGAGAGGGGAAACACCTGCTCGATCTTTAGTTTGCAAAGCTATGACGGACGGACGTGCATGAATGCAGTTCAGCGACCTAACTTGCCTCGCGCTTCTAGTCCATCCCCCTCCACCTTGTTACCCCCCTTAATCTATAACACTTACAAGGAATGCATTAAGTGAGAGGTCACAAAAGGTCAATAATTTTTATGGCATTCGAGGTCCCACATATTGTCTACCGTGCAACCACAGTATTGGCTGGTAATGGCCATTGGGGGTCGGGACTGGTGGTATCTAGCGGTGAGCACAGTACGGGTCGACAAGCATCTCACAATAGAGCTGCCGTGCTAGTAGTATTCATACAAAGCAGAACGATGCAACGATAAATAAAGTAAACATTCAGTTATGTCTTGCTGAAGTTGACATTTAGTCAGAGAGGAACGCAAGGAATTTCGCAGACTGAGAAAGAAGTGGCACCTGAAATATTAACTTTTCTGCAAGATGAGTGAGTGGAATATTTTCCGTCGTACACGACTGTGTACACGAGGAGTACAATGACGACGGTACGTGCCTAATAAGTGAAAGTGGTACTGAACAAGTGTCGAACCATATAGTTTATCATCCTTGTCAGACAGGGAACCACAATTTCCGTCCCCTGTGAAAAACAGACAATAGTTGTCCGACGAGCGAGTACTAAGCATAATTACGTGCATGGATGATTTCCCGCAGCATAGTAAAAGAAAATAACATTAGGAACTGATTTCGAATAAGTTTGCAGCAAAATGACTTTGTAGCGCGTAAGAAAAACTGCAGATATTCAAGGGAGCACTTGTTACAAAGCAGGTGCTTGCGCTTTCCAAGGGTGCTCGATATAGTTTGCAGGATTTGCATGACAATGACCCACTATATTAGGCACATCAAACTGCTCGCGACATAAATTATAGTGATTTCAAGGGAAACAGTGGATGGTTACGTAACTTCAAACGCTGCTACAAAACTGGAAGACTTATGATACCGAAATTTCAAAGAAAGAGTCTACTTGACAATGCACAGCAAACTCCGGAATCAGCCCGAAAATTTGTAGATGAAATGAACAAACTTATCCCATCGTTTAGTAAGCAATTTGTTTTCAGTGCCTACCAGTCAGGAATTGAAGAGGAAATACATATGAAAGGAACTCTAGAAATTAAAGGTATCAAGAGGATTGTATCGAGATCAACTAATAACATTGCCTTAACGCATTCGTATACAATTGAACCAACTGTTAACCTGGATGGTAAATTGACTGGAAACTTATTTATTGTGCTGCGAGAAGTTGGGGGTGCTTCGTTACCTACGATTGTTTCTCGTGTGCATGATCTTGCAAGGGCAGTAGGAACTATTTATTTCACAGTAAACACGAATGGTGAAATGGATGAGAAATAACTGCAACTGTGTTATGAGCATTGCTTTTGACCAATATCTGTTCAAAATCACTGGTTTTTGGTTGATTCCAGGTCTGCATATGAAAGTCGTGCCCCTATAGAGCAAACTATCCCTCCTGAAAAATGTATGACATTGCAATTCATACCACCTGGAACACTGGACAAATTCAGCCTCTGGATGCTTGTTTTTTCCGTGCCTATGAATCATACCTGAAGATCCAAAGAAACTGGTACACATGCCTATAATTGCGTAGGGCCCCCGCGAGCACGCGGAAGTGCCACAACACGACGTGACATGGACTCGACTAATGTCTGAAGTAATGCTGCAGGGAATCGACACCATGAATCCTGCAGTGCTGTCCATAAATCCGTAAGAGTAGGAGGTGGTGGAGATCTCTTCTGAACAGAACGTTGCAAGGCATACCACCTATGCTCAATAATGTTCATGTCTGAGGAGTATGGTGGCCATTGGAAGTATTTAAACTCAGAAGAGCGTCCCTGGAGCCACTCTGCAGCAGTTCTGGACCTGCTGGATTTTCCCAAGTCCGTCGGAATGCACAATGGACACAAATGGATGCAGGTTATCACATAGGATGCTTACATACGTGTCACCTGTCGGGTCCATTTATTCATGAGGTTGTCTTCTTACTCGTACCGCTCAATAAGTTTTGAGACGAGAGTCGTCCGACCAGTAAACACGTTTCCAGTCATCAACAGTCCAATGTCGGTGTTGACGGGCGCAGGCGAGGCATTGTGCGGAAGGCTTGTACTTCTGTCAAGTTGAACGATTCTGTTCAGTCGTCTTTGGTCCCGTTCTTGCAAGATCTTTTTTCCGGCCGCAGCGGTATCGGAAATTAGATGTTTTACCGAATGCCTGATATTCACCGTTCACTCGTGAAATGGTCGTAGAGGTATATCGCCCAATTCATCGCTACCTCGGAGATGCTGTGTCCCATCGCCCGTGCGCCGACTGTAACATCACATTCAAACTCACTTAAATCTTGATAATCTACCATTCTAGCAGCAGTAACCGGTGTAACAACTGCGCCAGACACTTGTAGTCTTATATAAGCGTTCGCGACCTCAACGCCATATTCTGCTTGTTTACATTTACTTGTTCTTCTAACTCTTATTGACGAAGTGATGTCACCCGGAGGGCGGGATTCGCGTGCTGTACAGGAAATCGGCAAAGCATCTCCCACCTCGTCTCCCATCTCCCTCCCCCCCCCCCCCCCCCGACTCTGTGATTGAGTAGCGGAAGGTGGACGGAGACCACCCACAGCATCATCTACACCCTTAATAATTACGTTTTTTTCTTGCTTTATTTCTTTGGAGACGCTGCATTCGATGGTAAACGTAAGCGCGAACTCATTCTGCCTATAGAACACGATAAAGCGACAGCACTTATTCCATTCCGAGGAGCGACTTCTAGCAAGATTAAATATGGTATTAGAGCAGTCCTCTGTCCTTCGTGGAAAATAAAGGAGTTGAAAGCCTGGATATCTTGGAATAGCTGGCGTCTATAGCGTGCCAGGTGAAGGTTGCCAGGTGAATCTGGCGAAAATTACTTAGGACAGAGAGTCCTCACCGTAGCCGAGCACTGCACTGTACACAGACATGAACTGTAGAAATTTTAAACAATCAGCGATAGCGGAACACGCCCTTACAAAATAGCATTAGAATAATCTTGAGAACACGGAGTTCCTCTCCCACACGTCGACTTACTGGGACTCTGTAATAAGAGAGCGGTAGAAATACACATTTGCACAACGGATTTTACAATCCCAGTGACGCTTGGAGACGAGTGCCTGAGACAGAGAGTCTTTAAAGAAGTAAAACAAAAATATTTAATGCTTAAGGGGTAGGTGGTGCCGGGGGTGTTCTCCGTTCCCTTTCCGCCCCCCAATAGCGGTCCCAAGCGGGAGGGGGCGTTACTACCTCATTGCGATATCCCGCATCTCCGCATGCGAATCGCGCCCTTGAGATGAAGTCATTCGTCCAATAGAAGTTGAAGTACCAAGCGACTCCACGCGAGCAATGGCAAGCTCGAACGCCACTATAAATGAGGCGACCTTGCCCCCGACAGACAGTCATCTCCTGGTGACTTGCCCGCATCTCGTGGTCGTGCGGTAGCGTTCTCGCTTCCCACGCCCGGGTTCCCGGGTTCGATTCCCGGCGGGGTCAGGGATTTTCTCTGCCTCGTGATGGCTGGGTGTTGTGTGCTGTCCTTAGGTTAGTTAGGTTTAAGTAGTTCTAAGTTCTAGTGGACTGATGACCATAGATGTTAAGTCCCATAGTGCTCAGAGCCAGCCTGGTGACTTGGAAAGCTGAGCTTTAACTCAAATTTAACGCAGTCTGAACATCGAGCAAATGTTAATCATACATAGTGGTTGGACCGAGATCAAACAATAAACAAATAGCCCTTCATTTTATAACACTTAAATGACGTCTTTGTGTTTATATTAGGTTAAGGGTCACCAGAAAAGCGGTTAAGGATCATCTGAAAAGTACGTTGAGACCCGCTTGCGGGACAGATCTGGTGCTGGTGGATCAGCAGTTTCTAACAGCCACTGCAGTCTCTGCAATACGGAAGGCTAGGCTTTAGGGTACACAGCTCAACTGCTTGGCGAATGTCAGGAATACTTCTGAAAATGACTACGCACATCTCTTTTGGTGGAGAGTAAATGACTGATTTTGTTGCATTTCTTTTTATCAAGAGAAGCACAACACTCATGAGTTATTTGTAAGTGCCCGTGTATTCCCAGAAAATGTCATGGCACCCTTAGCAAGGTAAATAAGATGTTGCAGCTCGTTTGACGAGGATTTAAACACGCGAATTCGTGACTATTTTCTACAAAAACCTGCGCTGGGCAAGTATTTTCCGTCTTTTATTTCCCATTATCGGTTAAACGTCGTTCCTCAGCAAATTTATCTTGACAGTTCTCGCATTAGGAACTCCGCATTACGCCGTAGGGTTCCTACATCAAAGATCAGAATCATCATGACGTTCGAAGTTGAAATGCGACAGCTGTCAGCGGCGGCGGTTCTTTATGTTTCCTCGCAGACGAGTCTGGTCGTCCGATTCAGAAAGAACGTGTGTAACTCACATCTCATCACGTTTCAAGGAACAACAAGAAATCACGCTTCTGACTGGCTCCAACCTTCCGCTGCACACCGTCCGCAGCATGTCCAGTGTCAGCCATGTCGACGTTAACATGTAGTACGACCTCGCTCTACACGTGTCCGCACGAAGCTACGAATTATTACATTGCAATCCGACAAAGACTTCTTAACTGCACTGGAGAACGGCATGGTGATATTTTTTGCGCTTACTTGACAAGTCTTGGTTTTCCTGTCTCTCAACGCAATTATAAAAATCCTTTGTTTGACACAATTCGGCCTGGAAGTGCTTCCTATGATTGAAATGCATCATATCATACAGTGGTCATGATTCCACGTTACACAATACGTTTTTGTCAAGCCTCATTTGACTGCTTGGTCCCCTGCACTAGGAAGACCAACGCCCATTCATAACAAGAATGTCCGATGATCGGGAGGCTCGACTACCTCGCAGTAGGTTGTCCTCGACGGCGAGTGTTCATCAGAGACAAGGGTATAGCCAGGAATGCCCTAGGGAAGTGTTGTACAACCGATATTACTTTCTACATACATAAATGACCTGGCGGACAGGTGAGTAGCGATCTGTGGCTGTGTGATGTACGGGGAGGCGTTCTCGTTGACTGACAGCAAGAGGATACAAAATAACATAGACAAAATTTCTATTTGGTGTTTTGAATGACAGTTATATCTAAATGTAGAAAAATGTAAATTAATGCGTAAGAGTAGGAAAACCAGTCCGCAGTGTTCGAGTATGATAATAGTAGTGAGATTCTTGACACAGTCAGGGTGACTAAACATATAATCGCAGAGATATTAAATGAAACGAGAATACAAGTACTGTAGTGAAGAAGGCGAATGCCAGACATTGGTTATTGGGAGATTTATAGGAAAGCATGGTTCATCTGTAAAGAAGACCGCTAGTGCAAAAAAAGTGGTTCAAATGTCTCTGAGCACTATGGGACTTAACATCTGAGATCAGTCCCCTAGAACTTCGAACTACCTAAACCTAACTAACCTAAGGACATCACAAACATTCATGACTGAGACAGGATTCGAACCTGCGACCGCAGCAGTCGCGCGGTTGCAGACTAAAGCGCCTAGAACCGCTCGGCCACAACGGCCGGCCCGCTAGTGCAACCTGTGCCATGTCGGCTTGTAGGAAGACGTCGAAACAATTCAGAAGCTGGCTGCTAGATTTGCTATCGATAGGTTTAATCAACACACAAGTGTTGCGAAACTGTTTCGTGAACACAATTAGGAAACCCTGGAGGGAAGGCGACATTCTTTGCGAAGAGTACTATTGAAAAAAAAAAATTAGAGAACTGGCATTTGAAGCTGACTGCAGAACGAGCCTACTGCCGCCAACGTACACTTCAAAAAATGGTTCAAATGGCTCTGAGCACTATGGGACTTAACATCTATGGTCATCAGTCCCCTAGAACTTAGAACTACTTAAACCTAACTAACCTAAGGACATCACACAACACTCAGCCATCACGAGGCAGAGAAAATCCCTGACCCCGCCGGGAATCGAACCCGGGAACCCGGGCGTGGGAAGTGAGAACGCTACCGCACGACCACGAGATGCGGGCACGTACATTTCGCTTAAGGACCACGAACATAAGATAAGAGAAATTAAAGCTGGTACGGGAGCATATAGACAGTTATTTCTCCTTCGCTTTATTTCCTAATGAAACAGGAAGAAATGATTAGTAGTAGTGCAACGTACCCTCTACCACGCACCTTATGACAGCTTGCGTATACTATGTATGTAAATGTAGATGTAGATATCTGCACCGTAGGGGATATGATTTGTTGGCTGTATGGATAAATTTACGACCACGAGTCCAAAATGCGGTGTTGATCCTAGAATAGAGTTAGGTCCTTTTACGGCATTTAGAATAGCTTTCCCCTCTGCTTTTTATACTTAACAGTTCCAAGTTGCACAATGATTCGGAATGTGCTTTAGGCTGTGGGTTAAATTCATAACTGACTGAGTGAACGTACTTCCATTTCAAAGAAAGCAACGACTACAGAACCCATTAATCCTCTGCCAACTATAAAACAGTGTCGTTAATACGATTACTAATGCCTGTTGGTCAAATCTCGTTGCGGAATCACGCATAATGAAGAAAGCGATATTCTTGCTAAACAAGTCACAAAATCTGGAAAATTGTTGGATCTCAAACTTTTTCTTCTCAATTGTATCGTCTGGCGACTCAAAACGTCTTTAAAAATGGCACGAAGATCGGAATGTACCTCAGTTATATGCGATAAGATATTATGCTTCTATTCAACCTGTTATTCAACGATGACCCGGGTTTCACGATATCCGTCTATCCAGATGGCTTCTATTCACCGTCTGTTGCATGATGTTCAGGCACAAAAGTTTTCCGATGCACCTGCACTGCATTTTTATCAACTGAACTCCACTCTGTGACAGCACTAACACTACAGATGGTTACATCAGTCACATCCTCGTCGTATGCATTAAATGGAACAGGAACAGACAAGCGTTTTCTGAACAGTTACGGCGTCGACTATCCTATGGGAGCTGCCACGTTTGCTTTCTTTGAGTAATCCCGCATATAAAAATCAGCTTTACAGAGTTTTACGACCTGCCGAGATATCCTTGTAATAATAACGCAGCACTAGTAGGTATGGTACTAGTAGTTTCATATGAATATCTATTTGTACAGGCTGTTTCACAACGCCTGTTACGATGCTCTAAGTCTTGTAGAGGGTAACTGTTAGGTAAAGGTGTGATAAATAAGCCATATCTGGAAATGTACCGTTTTGGTGTAAAATAAGTTTGAAGTTCAGATCACTTGCAAATCTCCCACTTCACGTATGAAACGTCCCCTTAGAAAAATTATACATGACTGTGCTTAAATTGACACACAATTTTTTTTTAGCGCAACGCAATCTGACAATGTATTTACCTTAATAGTGTTCAAAAGTCATAATATATATAGCAGTTCATGACATCCAGTCTTACAAATTTCAAAACTCCGCCATTTCTCTCCCCACATCCACCACTGCTGGCGGCTCACCTCCAACTGCCCAACGCTACGCGCTGTTAACATCCAGCTGCCCAACACTACAATAGCCAACAACAATGCAAACCAGCCGCAGACTGCTCACAGCACAGCCAGTGATTTTCATAGAGGGCTACGTGGCGTTACCAATATAAGAACCTAAACAGCCTACTTACATAGCCCCCATGCTCCCCACAAAAAATTTTACAAATTGTTTTGGGCTGTGGCCAATACAGATTTGAAAAAATTTTTCATAATTACAATAACAAAGAAATCAAAGGCACGCACTTATTTATACAATGTTGGTCAAAAGCTAAAATTTTCTCACAGTCCATAAAGACAGTCCTGATCGTTCATCACAGTAAAATAGCTGTGGTTTTCTCAAAGTTTGAGCAGTAAAAGAAAATGCACACGGAAGTAGTGGATTTCCATGCAGTCTTGAAGAAGTAGTGTTGTCCTTCCAACGGAAAGATAGTGCCGACTCTTGACATGCAGGCGGGTAATGGGCCACAACAGAGCAAACCCACAGCAGAGTCAGTCGAAGTTTTGAATAATATTGGTAGGTAGGTCATCACAGAGTAGACCCACTGTATTCTTGGTAGCGAGTATGGTATTGGTGGGCCACCAAAGGTGCAGACCCACTGCAGTCCTTGTAGAAATAATGGTATTGATGGATCATCAAAGGTGTAGACCCACTGTAGTCCTTGTAGAGATGGCCAGCAGCCATCTGCTGCAACTGTGCAGGTGCACAATCACCATCGAAGAGTCTTGCGGACAATATAGCAAGTCCATAAACCACCACTTGTGCACTCACAAAGCTTCTGGAATTGTCCTTAGAAGTCTTACAGACAATATAGCAAGTCCATAAACCACCACTTGTGCACTCCCAAAATTTTTGGAATTATCCTTATAACCAGCAATGCTGTTAATCAGTCCGTTGCTGAATTATTAACACACGTCCAAACACTAACAGTCCCAACTTCTCACATATTTTGCATATACTATGACCATCAGAAATGATGAACTGGTGTCAATTACAATTTTATAACATGAGAATACAATAACAAAGTTACAAAATATATTATTAAAGAACATAACAATACAGATAAATTTGTAGTAGTAGAGGCTTTACAAAAGAATAGAAATAAATAGATACATCAGTGTTACAGGAATTATGACATAATTGAATATATAAAATAATGAGAATAGTTTTCGAAACATTAATTTCACACATGAACATTAAAACAGAACAGAATAAATAATGTCTAAACATCTTTACAAAGAAAATAACATAGTATTTGAAAAACTCTACAACATAAATCTTATTAGCTAAACACATAAAGACAGGAAAAAGATAAATACACAAGGATACATAAACACATAGCGGAATAATACAAAAGGAAAGACAAGGTTCATTTTCAGGGTAACATTTGGTACTGCAGTCCAACCCAAAACTTCATTCCATAGATCTTTCGTTTTGTTTCAACATTTGTTTCCACCAAAAAAATCCTATCCAAGCATGCTTTCTGAATTTATATGTTCATATATTTCTTACCTCATTATTTATTTTCCATCATCATACCTCATCATTTATTTCCAAGAAAATCCTACCTAAACCTGTTGTCCCTAAACCCTACTTTTTTGTTCATATCCTCTTTCAAAATACTTTTTGGTCAAACCATTTTCTTATAGCTTCTCAATGCATTTCTTCCAATTCATCACAACTCGTTCTCTTATATAGCCTACCCCATCTTAAGCTAACTTAAATCTACTGAGCTCAGATGCTAAACTAAGGGACGAGGCAATGCAGCAGCACAAAACAATTAACACAAACAGTAATGACAAAAAATGCAAATTGGCAAAGCAAGCAGCAATATATATGTTATATATATATATATATATATATATATATATATATATATATATATATTAGTTACATAACAAATGCAACACTATCACTAATATGAGCCAATCTGAAGCAACAAGAAAAATAAATCAGTAGTAAATCTGGCTTAACTGAGTAGTACAAACTGAAATTTAGTAGCACTATGCCTGGTAAACAGCAGCAGCAAATGCGATAACTTATACCTAAACATGACAAAGCTCAAGCAGAAAAAACATTACAGTAAAAACAACAATGCAGGTAAGGGTAATGTCTATTCACATCTTAATGTCTATGTAATTAAAGTGGTGCACCACAACAACTCATTGTAAAAAAATATTACCATGTACTTGAAAAGAAAATTATGTATGCAGTTACTGTTACTAGTCCCTTCTTATTGTTCTTTCCTATCCAAGTGCTCCTTTTTTGAAGAATGTGGATCATAAAATTATTATTTAACAGATCTGTTGACAGAAAGTTTTCACATTATCAAATGCATTTAATTTTATTTTATAAAACCAATGTTGTAACATAGCTGGAAACCAGATAGCAAATGAAATAAGCAACTATCTAAAGCGAAGCACAAAAATATCATTCAATAGTCATGTGGCATTTCATAAGTTAGTAGAAATTCTCTCAACTCTCATAGAAAGACACTTGTCATAATCAGGCGTGCAGATGTTAGAATATTGCCCATCAGTTCATAAGCATTTCAGTAAGTAGCACAAAGTACAATATGTTTCCAAGTAATGAGCATGTCGTATTTGCAATGCCTTCTACAAAGGAATGTCAATAGCGAGGATAATGGCCTCCTTTTTTTTCCACCTTTGCCTCTGAAAGGCACACACTAATGGCTTTTTCCCAGGCGACTATCACGCAGCTGGGTGCCCACCATGCATTACGTGAGGGTCACTTAACTTTCCTACCGAAATATTTACGACAGCAGTTTGCGCTACAGTGACATTCTCATATAAAAAATTTCACAGGTCGAGAATTTGCGTTACAAATGTGTAGAAACAAAATCCTATAAATACAACAGTGTCCAAAAAATTTTCAGTGGCATTGTGATACATTCACACATGTACACACATTTCATAATTCTAAAGTACGATTCTTGGTTTCCAACATCCCTTTCCACAAATCAGAGTCCCTAACCACTACTCATTATTCCTTACCTTATTATACATATACATATTCGTTGACACTTCTTCAGTATTTCATCATAATAAATACATATCATAATAAATATTCCTCAACAGCATAATACATATCGTCATCGTAATAATATCATAATCTCTCAGTCAATTCTCAAAATGGTCGTAGCTTCCTCCAATAATTTCAAAACCTAAAAAAAATTCTCTGCTCATTTCAATAGTGTCATCTACCTCAAACGTACTTTAAAAATCATGATCCCATACCAAATACATCATTCAAAGCTCTCATAGTATCACAATGGTTCCGAAAAATATGAAGGGTTCACACAGTACAGACAAAATACAATTTCATAAGTGTGAAGTTATCCAGCTGTGTAATTGCATAAACATCTGTCACTGACGTAGTGAAAAAAAATGTTTGTTTCTCTCAGTTAAATGATCAGATAGCTGTGTAATTTATGTGTTAGAGAAATATGGTAACGATATGTAAAGTTGTATAAGCAAATACCATATTAGCTAGGGCTCCTTGTGTTTGCCAGACACGTGGTACACAAAGTAAGCGTGTACCCCCCTGAGGATTAATGTAATTATACCCTCAGGTGTTACAGATTACAGCAATGGAATGAAATGTGTCACGGAAAACTTTCTTTGTAATTCAAAAATCTTTGAAAAATAAATGTTTTAAGTACAAAATTAATCACTCAAATGCGTGTCCTGTAGCGCTAAATGTGCGTCTTGCTGTAAGATAATTCTGTGGAACTGTCGTAGTTATCGTCCCGTGTAAGCAAAGTTCTGCTGAAGTCAATGTACTCACCTCCTCATAAACAAAAGTGAAATGTGAAATGCTTTGCGTATAGATGTCTTAGTTATTACGCTTATTGCCGTGATGAAGAAAGTACTGTGCTGTAACGTATTGTTGTGCTACGGAAAAGGCTGTCTCATTGTAGCTATACCACAAAAGTTACCACTAAAACATGTTTTACTTTCCAGAATAATTCAGAAAAACTGTGCAGATATAAAACAGAAACACCGCAAAAGCAACATTGTAAATGGTCACTCATTAGTAGCATCGTGATAAAATCGTGTAGCTGTGACATAAACTAACCACTGCGTCATCTGGTATCTCACAGAAAGTACTTTAAATCCAGAATGTATTTTCAAGTAATCCAAAATGTTGCATTAAAATCTAATTAGCAGTGCCAGTATATGTTCTAAGTATGTGAGCCTTATAGTCGTTACGTGTCGTGCAACTAACAAGCAAGAATGTACAAATAACAACACTGTGTCGTCTGTTCGCTATAACAATGCATTCGTAATTTCTGTTTAAAAATGTTCCCTAGGTTCTAGGCTGGATAGTTAACTTCAAAACATTGTTGCATGTTAACAGTTTCTCAGTGTGACAAATTGTACTAGTAGTGTGAAGTGAAAAGTTTTATAGCAAAGACTAAGTTAAAAAGCAGATTATCATTCAAGAAACGGTTTTACATGTGAAATTTGGTGTAAACCTTTTCTCTTCCTAGTACGCAGAGTTTCAACTTCAACGCAATTATCATGTGGTACACGTCGGATTCTGTAAGGTCTATTGTAAACCAGAAAGAATTTGGGACTCAAGTGTTTCTTCTTACGTGACAATGAATGAGCTTTAATGAGAACTTTCTGACCAGTATATAATTTCTTTGCATTTGCTTTACTGTGTAGTTTTCTCCTTTTGTCTGCTGCAGATTTTATATTTTTAATAGCCAAATCAATTATGTCTTTGTGTCGAAGTTTACGTGTATTCGGAAAAGGTACAAGCTCTCTGATTCTCTTCGGTAGTTCTTCATTCTTCAGTACCAGAATAGGTGGTAAAGCAGTGGAGTCATGAGGCATTTCATTCAGCACGTTTTGAAATAAGTGTAAATATCTGTCCCAATGCTGAAGCTTTCTGTGACAATAAAGTCTGCAAAGCTTATTGATTTCTTTCATAATCCGTTCAGACGGGTTGCAATGTGGTGAGTACAATGAAATAAAAACAGGTTTGATTTTATGGTTCCGAAGCATGCGTGACCAAACAGCATATCTGAATTGCGGTCCGTTATCTGAAATGACTTTACTAGCGGGTCCAACTTCACGTAATAAATTTTTAACAAAGGCGTTGGATACAGACCATCCAGTGGCTTCACGTAACGGAGTGAAAGAAACAAATTTTGAAGTAAGTTCAACAGCAACTAGAACGTACGAAAATCCATTAGATGTTCTAACAAGGGGTCCCAAGAGATCAATAGCAGCAAATTCTTTTAATTTAGAAGGAATGATAGGAAACAACGGAGCATGATGTGAGACAGTGGATGGTTTAGCCTTTTGACAAAGTTTACAAATAGACAAGACTCTTCGAATTCTCTTTTCCATATTGTTAAAATAACAAGTCGTCCGAAGAATATGATAACATTTTAGTGGACCAAAATGTGCATAGCTGAAATGAATGTACCAAATGAGCTTTTTAACAAAATCGTCAGGAATGCAAAGTACCCATAGCTTGTCATCAACAGTGCAGCGTTTGAACAGTATGTTGTTTCTAACCAGATAATAATGCCGAATCTGTGTGTGTGTCTTTTCATGCCATTTACTTTTGATGTCTTTCCATATCGGATCTTTATCTTGTTCATGAGCAATGTCCTTTTAAAGATGTGGTGATGAAGTTTTCAAAGGCGACTTTCTGAATGTAAAGAATACTGAAATTTTTCTCGAGGTTGCCTACTGTGTTACCTTTCTCAAGCCCAGCCGGTGCGCGTGACAGTGCGTCCGCAACAATGTTCTCCTTGCCGGGAATGTTGACTGCGGAATTCTTGCAGAAACAATTCCCAACTTTTTAACCTGTCATGATTTAATTTTGAAGACATAAGAAATTGTAATGCACGATGATCACTGTATACTTTTACGTGCTTACCAGAAAGAAAGAAACGGAATTTGTTAAATGCCCAAACGATAGCTAAAGCTACTAATTCAGTAACGGAATAATTTTTTTCAGATTTTGTTAGCACTCGGCTAGCAAAAGCAATGGTTTTCTGAAGAGTAGTGTCATTTTCTATGGCTTCTTGAAATAAATGGGCACCAAGACCGACTTTAGAAGAATCCGTACTAAGGCAGAAATCTTGTGACAGATCTGGATGAGCTAGTATTGGCGTGTTAAGTAACGCTTCTTTCAAAGAATTGAATTCCAACTGTGCTTGTTCGTCCCAGTTCCAAATAGTATTTTTTCCAGTGAGAGAAAAAGTTTTGGTGTAACTAGAATTTGCATATTCAGAAAACGACGGTAAAAATTTACAAGACCTAGAAAACTGCGGACTTGTTTTTTTGTGGATGGAACCGGAATGGCTCTGATTGCTTCTAATTTTTCAGGATCCGGCTGAATGCCTTCAGAAGAAATAATATGTCCCAAAAACTTCACCCTTGTCCTACCGAATTCAGACTTTTCCAAGTTAACTGTAATTCCAGATTCTGCAAAAATATGTAACACGCTGTTGGGGATGCGATTGTGTTGTTCCCATGAGGCTTCTGCTATCAGAATATAGTCCACATATAAGGTGATGTGACGTTTTAAGAACTCAGGTAATATGGAATTTAGCCCACGAATGAATGCTGCGAAGAAATGCTCAAACCAAAAGGAAGTTTCCGAAACTGATAACAAACGCCGAAACAAAGGAAAGCTGTGTATTTTCTACACTCTGGATGAAGTTCGATCTGATAAAAGCTGGATCTGAGATCAATAGAAGACAACACTTTCACACCATTAAAATTTTGAAGAAATTCTTCCAACGTTTGCGGCCTGTCTGTTTCAGGAACGATGATAGTATTGATTTGCCTCGAATCTAAGACAAGCCTGATCGATCCATTTTTCTTCTCAACAACATGTAATCGATTGTTGTATAAGCTTACTGCAGGCTCAATAATGCCCTCGTCAAGCATAGATTGTATTTCCGTTCTAACACCGTCCCTATAATGTGCCGGAATTACGTATGGTCTAACACAAAATTTAGTATGCTCACGAACACGAAATTGGTATTGAAATCCCTTGATTGTTCCTGTTTTGTGAGTAAAAACTGTGGAATGTGCTTGTAAAATCTCAAAAAGGTCTTGCCTATCAGTATCATTACAATTCTCAATTGTTTGAATTTTATTCTGAATTAACTCATTAGTATCAAATGCGCCGTCGATATCATCCCTGTCAGTACTTGCAGAGTGATTGTTAGTGTCAAGTGCCGTCGAAAATTCCGAACTGTTGTCTAACAAGAGGTAAAGCTGATTAATTTCATCGTCATGGTTTGAGAGCCAATCTTCAAATTTCAAAGCTATTGACTTACCTTCTCTCTCTAAACTTATTTCAGCATTGTGAAAGTTTAAGATTGCTTTGTATTCATTCAAAAAGTCTACTCCCAATATAATTTCCGTCGACAATAATGGAACAATAAGAAAGATCATAGAGAAGCTGTGGCTTTGACAAAAGAATTCTAAGTTGGTTTGTTGGCGTACATCTACACTTGTTCCAAAGATTGCACCTTGTAATTTAATCTTACGTAACGGAAGTGTGGGGCAATCGTTCGATTTGTTGCATTTGCTGAAGGCTGTTTCACTAATTACTGAAATGGGATTGCCAGAGTCAGGAATGCCGTAAATTTTACGTCATTTACTGTAATGTGAATCACAGGATATGCAATGTTGTTATGTTTTACGTCGTGTTCCTGGAGTAAGATGTCGCTAATGTCTTCCATTTTTACGTAATTACTAGCTACGGCAGCTGCGTCGTCAGTTTCACAAGTATGTTTTGTGGCTGCCAGCGGTATGAGTCATTGCCTATTGTTTCTTTGTTGGCGCACGTCGTTATTGGGATATGGAGACCTAACTTCTACAAATTCACCTTGTCGAGAGGGCCCTGCCCTGTTTGAAACCCGCCAATTCTGATGCAATTCAGGTCTGTCGTTACGAACATATCGTCTGTCGCCATGTCGGTAGATTTCATAGTTTCTTTCTTGTCGTTCACATGGTGGAGAATTTCTCCCGGAATCGTAACTGCGCGCTGGACCATTGCGTCTGAAGTTATTCTGTCTCCCTTGATAATAATTATTTTGGTTCCCATATTGTCTGTTTCTCTGATTGTCTCTGTGATAGTCACTACCGTGGAGAGGTGATCTTTCCCTGTAATTATTACTACTCTGCCAACGGTTGTCATACGGGTGTTGTCTGTTTTGGTCACGATTTGTGTTGTGATAATAGGCTTGTCGTGTCCAGTTATTATTTCTTTCATCGCAGAATAGCGACGGATGTGACCTGTAATTGTTGTGTTCCTGTTTTCGCGTTCCGAGATTGTCAGTGTCAATTTACAATTCTTGTAACAGTCCCTGAAAAGCTTCAATGTCATCTTTGCAACGTCCTGCTAAAATAATATGTGGTAAATGTTCAGGCAATTTGATTAAGCAAATGTGGATGAGTTCTGAGGGGCTGTATGGGCTTGAAAGATACTGATTCTTGTGCAACATGTCATCAAAATATTTCACAAGACTGGAAAATTCAGATTGTTCGAAATGTTTCATCATTATGATGCTATGTTTTACTCGGTCTTGTGTAGCTTGAGACCAATATGCTGAGAGAAAGGCATGATAAAATTCTCCTTCACTGTGACAATCGTGAATGACCGATCGCATTCTTTCAGCTGGTTCATTCTCTAAGTAGCCACACATAAATTCTAATCTGTGCTCTAATGACCAGTTGGGAGGAAAACAATGAGAGAATTGATGGAGCCACGCTTGTGGATGAATGTCGTTGCCAGAATTCTTAAATGTTTTGAATTTATGTGTAGTAACGAACAGCTTATAGTCAAAATCATCGTGTCGGCGAGTCGCACATCGCTCATTGTTACGTCGTGTCGGCGGTTCCATCTCAAAATTCGGTGCACCTTGCCAATTTCTTTCATAATTTCCGAAATGCCCTGTGTTATTATTTTGTGGCTTTTCCGTATTTCTAAGTCCCTCTTCCTGTGTTGGAGCGCGAGTGTCCTCTGAAATATATAATTTTTGTATTACTTGTGCCAACTGATCTTCTACTTCCCGGATTTCTCTTTTGTGTTCCGTATTAATTTGATTCTGATTTTGTTTGAATTTCTTAATTTGTTCATACTCTTCTGTGTCAGTGATGGCTACAGGTCTTGTGTCATTCAGATCATCGTCTACCTTTGCAGATAAGTTGGTGAACTGATCCGAAAGTTCGGCTACTTTCTCCGATAGTGTACTTATCTCCGCAGTGTGTTTTTCTGAACCAAATTTCAGAGTGTCCATTTGTGTTGAAATCGTATCTACTATGTCCTTTAAGTTTTCCTGAGTTTTTGCAAGTTGCGTAGCCGAATCGGTAGATGCAACTGAGTCAATTTTAGCTTGCAAGGTCTCATGATTTTCATGAACAATAGTTTGCAGTTCTTTTATGGCTAATTCGTTATTCTGTAATGTATTTTCATGCCGCGGAAAAATTGGTTGGAACTGCTCAAAAATTTGTGTTTTTACGTCATTACAGACTTTTTGACATTTCGATTCGATTTTATGTAAGCCAGTAGTTAAATCTTCACGTGTTTGTTCAAGCGTATGTCCCACTGAGTCTAACTTTTGAAGCTTTTGTTCCATTGCGTCTAACTTTTGAAGCTTTTGCTGTGTTTGTCTCTGATTTTGTTCCATTTGTTGCGATAATTGCAATAATAATGTATTAGTGTCTGGAATCTGTTCCTCTACGCTTTTCGGCAGTGCATTTGCACCGGCAACATTCACATTTTGACAAGCAGAAAATGTGTCTTGACTTATTTGAGAAAACGATGAGGACGCAAAACCTGAATCTACAGTATTTGCAAGATTGTGTCCTGTCATTTCGGATTCCTGAGGCAAGCTGTTGCCGACCGATCGATCGATAATGCTTACCTGTTCACTAATTGTTTCACTGCCTACACCATTATTTGCAGCCCGCTCCATTTCCCTATGCACAATTACCAAATTACTACTTTGAACATTAGTTAATTCATTACTCGGCGGCGCTGATAAGCCACGCTCGTCGTCACTATTATTTCTCAGTTTACTTTGGAGCCTAGTGTTACGTTTTTCACACCCCGTTATTGTCACAATATTTCACACGACAACACAGAAAAGCACAATTTGAAGAGCAAAATAAGAAAACACATTAACATAGCATTTAAAATAATATCTCGGTAATTGCAAGCGCAGCTGCGTACTTGGTGCAAATCTACATGCATGTCACAACTGTTTTACTGTACAAGAATGAAAAACTACAACTACAAAGGAAATTCTCTCTTCCGTGTTCATATTGTATTCAGAGCTGCACGTACCACTGTGAGTACAGTGGTGAAAGCATTCGGTTGTGTTACTCTTACTTTGCTGACTATCGGACTTTAAAAATGTAGGCGAAGTTGTTTAACAATCTGCATGTAATAATATGCAAAATCACAATAGGCATATTTGGCAAGGAAATATCTGAATAGCCCTCAGCAGCACTTTATTGGGCTGCGTAATCAAATGCCACTTGAATAACATTCATGAATTCAGCAACATGTGTGGGAGTATTGTACCCCAGCCGCCTGCCAGAAATATTGAAGCATGGGCTGATACACTGGAACAGACAGCTGGTTGTGGATAATAGAATGTATTTTCGTTATGAAGATTATATTGCCTAATTTAGTGCCAAAGTCACTGCAGAGAGTCCTTACAGAATCTGTTGGCCTTCTTTCATAAAACTGTCATTGCAGAAGGAAATACATATCCAGAGGCTGTAGGTATTTTGTTGCTTTTGGCAGAATGCTCATGCATTCAATTTTTTTTTATCCGCAAGTGAATCATTTACTATTTCCTTGTCAGCACTCCAATAACTACAAAGTTATATAAACTTCTGGCTATTATTAACATTCACGACAAAGGATTTTAAATGGTTTTTGATACTTTGCCACTTGTAGTAGCCTCCGTGTGTGTGTCTTCAATAGCCTTTTTATTTATCGTGCCGGAAGTTTGTTTCTCAAGAAAAGTCTCCAGTTTTTTGGTCAGCTGTCCACCAATTGAAAGTCCAGAATAACTATGAGTGATTTTGTGTACAGACTGTACCAAACCAACAGTTGATTTTTGCCCTTGTCGCGCCAGAAGTTAATTCATAAGTGAATCCACTTTAGTCACTTTTCCTGAAACTTACAGTCGTCTGGTTTACTCCTTCGACGAAAGAGGCCGCAGACTGCCGAATATCTTTTGTCTTCCTGTTGTCGTGACAGCTTTCGTATGTCTACTTCACATTCTGTGTTCTTTCTTGAGACGTGCAGAACATTTAAACTTTATGAGCTCAATTTATCGTGCTTCCTGCTTTGCTCAAAATTTTAGATGTCAGTAATGGACACACTTTCCTTCATAGCTTGATATATGAAATTTGGATACAACTTTTTGTTTTACCTCCAGTTTTTTGATAACTTTGTTTCCTCGAAGTGGCTGTTTAACACATCTTTTCTTCTACCCGTAATCAAATATTACTTTGATGTTCGATGTGATTTTTATAGATGTATGTCTCTTAAATAAAGAGCTCTAGGTCGCATGTTTACATAGAGATGTGTGATAATCGTCAAAAATACGCTCAAGACGTTCTTTCAAAATTTTGTTAAAATACTTCAGTACTGAATTTCTCACCTGGTTAAGGATCATGGCCACCACAAATGGGAGGCTCTTTGAGGAGTGCTGTTTCGGCCACCACAACTAACACTGCAGTCTTGAAGACTATTAGTAGCGTTTACTTTATTCAGTATCCGATCCAGTGCAACTTCAGTTGAACGGCCAAACGGATATTTGTGTTTCTGAATGATCAGACCCACCAAAAACATTGTGGAAGTGCAATCATCCTGTCCTACACCGCCTCCCGTTGGATAACAGCTTCATAATTTGGATGCCACAATATTAAAAGCGTTCCACATATTGATGGTTTCGCTCATTTTTTCTGTATATGCATGATATTACTAGCACACGTATATTAAACACGTCATCGTCTTGGTGAGGTAAGCGACTGACTGTTGTGTTATCCCCGCCTCCCAGACTGGAAGCGCTGTTGAGTACAAACCAAGAGAAACACGATCACACACCGTCTCCGGCGCGGTTAGAAATGTGAGTTGGGTCTGCGTGCGAATCTTAAAATACAAATTCCCATTGGAGCCGAGAGCCGTCCCTTCTGAGTGGTGTGTTGTCTGAAAAATGCTCTCCCGGCTGTTGTCGGTTCTCCATGTCTTGGAGCCACTAATTCCCATTAAAATAGTTGGTCAGTTAATATCAATACTGAATGGATCCCGTTCCAGACTACTCACCGAAGGAGAAGCCCCAGCAGTACCGGAAGCTAGACCCGGGTCCTCCACATGTCCATCGAAATACATGCCCACTTTCCTACGATGGGTCAGTTACATTCGTACCACGCTTATTGTCTATGGGTCACAGAGAACTCTGGCAAAGAAAATTTATTTATTTGCAATACAGATGTCGTTCCGAAACTTTCGATCAACATTTTCTCGTAAGGCGGTAAGAATAAGAGATTTAATTACTCTGGGATTTAATTTCACTAAGATCTCTTAACGACACATTTAGGAGTAATTTGCCCACAGTTCTGAACCTTTCAAAGTACATCTGTAGAAGCGAATCCAAAAAATACAGAGAATATCACGGATAACAAATTGCACGCCGTGATTACTCAAATCCAATTTTCTACAAATCCGAAAAGGACGACCCAGACCTTGACTGTACGGAAAATTTAAAATCACCCGTTAAAAGGACGTTTACTGAAGAATGGTAAAACTGGTAGAAGCCTACGTCGAGAAAGATCTCTTTTGCAATCCGAATAGGTATAGGAACACATGAGACAATACTGACACTACGACTTACTAACTTCTCATAGAAGACAGGTTGAAGAAATGCAAACCTTCCTTTGTAGCATCCATATATTTGGAGAAAACTTTGCACGATGTTGACTGGAATAAGATATAAAATTCTGAACGTAGCAGGGATAAAGTGCTGGAAGTGAAAGGTTATTTACAACTTTTGCAGAAACCAGACTGCTGTTGTAAGAGTCGAACGCTAAGAAAGGAAAGCAGCAGTTCAGAAGGTATTATGATCGGATTCTATCCTCTCCCTGATGTTATTCAGTCTCTACTATGAACAAGCACTACACGAAACCAATGAGAAATTTTGTATGGAAAGAAGACACTAAATGGGTTTCGCTATTTGGGCAGAACAATAACTGATGATGGCAGAAGTAAACAGGATGAAAAAAATACAGCATGGCAATAACAAGAAAAATTTTCTAAAAAAAGAGAAATTTGTTAGCAACGAATATAAATTTAATTGTTAGAAAATCTTTTCTGAATGTGTTTCAGTGGAGTGTTGCCTTCTACGGAAGTGAAAAGTGGACGACAAACAGTTCGAACAAGAAGACAACAGAGGAGAGAAAAAAATTTATGGCACAACTTGAAAATGAAATGGTCCGTTGGTGGTATATATCCTGAGGCATCAAGGAACCGTCAGTTTGATAATGTAGAGAGGTGTGAAGGACAGGAATTGTAGAGCGAGACCAAGGCTTGAGTAATGTAAGCAGGTTCAAATGGTTGTATGTTGCAGACGAGGAAACTCGCAGGGAGTAGACTAGCATGGAGAGCTACATAAAATCAGTCTTCGGACTGAAGACGACAAAAATGTCAAAAAAGTTTGTGCGGTTTTTTTTACTAACTACTGCTGTACTCAAAGACAACCTTCTTTATACAATTACACTTTGTGATAATACCTTGATCGGATGTTATAAATACTTGTCATCACTCAAGCATGACAGCGATCTAGAGTAGCATGAAGTATAGAAATAAAATCTTCAACAGCCAGTATGGCTAATGATGATTTTGCTTTAGACGATCGGCTTTGGCAAATCTAAGTTGCCTTCATCGGATCTGTATATCCAATAGATCGAAAATTAGAAGCCTAATGACGGACGATATTACACTACAAACTAAAATATGTGTATTGCATTGTTTTGTCAACTCCTTCGATGTAACTTCTTCCTTATGCTTTGTATATTAATATCTTTTTTTTATATTTTTACGATTACAATACCCTCTTTTGGTACTTCGTAACATTTTTGCTTTGATTCGTGGTCCTCAGTCTCCTTTCATCTATTGTGTGAACATGAGCTTGTGCAGTCGGTGTAAAATGCATGATGTTTCATTGCAATCTTGTTTTATTATTGTTATGCCGATCTACCAATTTATTCACGTATCTGGAATGACGTGTCATGACTTGACACGATATATTACATATATGATAGAGTTGTATTTAGTTGGAATTCCATAACCTATCTTGCATGCGTCCATTTGTGAAAATATATACCGCAACGCATCATTTCTGACGTGGTTATACTTGTAAGTTTCGATCTATATACTACACAGATCCGTTGACGGCAAGTTAGATTTGCCGAAAGCGGTCATCTAAAATAAAACTGTAATTCTTGACTATAGACTGCCGTGTTTCATATTGAACAGGTGTAGATGAAAGCAACGCACGATTCCCCTAAAAGGAATTAGTTTTGTTATGAAGCGCATATTATCTTACTCTAGTCACTGGTAATGGAGCCTAGAGCCTACAAAAGACACTGTCTGATCAGAAGTACCCGGACACATGTTAGTGGGCATCGGTATGGGGTGTGTGCACCCTTCACCTTGTTACCGGTCTGAACTCTGTTGGGGACACTTTCACTGAGGTGTCTGTGGAGGAATTGCAGCGCATTCTCCCTCAAGAGCTAATACCATAGAAGATTTGAGGTCTGGAGCGAAGTCGACGTTCTAAGTCACCCCAAAGATGTTTCATTGAGTTCAAGTCGGGACTCAGGATTGGTCATTTCAGAAATTTTATATTCCACAAGCCATTGCTTCACAGCTGTTGCTTTATGACTGGGCGCACTGTCACTTTAATATAGACAATAAGGCTCCGAACTGTTCCTCTACTGTATGCAGTACGCAGTGCTGTAGCATGTGTTCGCATCCTTCCACATTTAGCGTTTACTTAAGCTTAATAGAGAACAACACCACGATAAACACCGTAACAGCGTCTCCTCCGTACTTCACCATTGACGCTACACATGGCCGCAGGTAACGTTCACCAGGCATTCATAGAACCCAAACACTGCAATCCGCTTGCCTCCTAGCATAGCGTGATTCGTCACTTCAGATAATTTGTTTCCAGAGCCATCCACTGCCCAGTGGCTTCATTCTTTTCACCACCTCACGCTCCACTTAGCACTGAGTATAGGAATTTGTGGCTTATGAGGGGCTGCTAGAATGTTGTATGCCACTCGATTTAATGCCCTACGCACAGTCATAGTGCTAACTGTACTGCTGGTAGCATTTTCGAACTCACGTGTGATTCCTTCCGCTGACTCCATGTGATTTTTTACAACCACCCATTGCAGTGCTCGTCGATCCCTGTTCGTCAGTGCATGAGGTTGCCCCGTCTTCGTTTAGTTGCAGCTGTTCCTTCACGTCTATCCATCACTCACATCACTAAAGTCGATATGAGCACCTTCAACGGGTTTGAAATGTCTCTGATTATTTGTTACCCAAGTGACATCCAATGAAGAGTCCACGTCCGAAGTCGCTCAGCTCTCTCCGTCGACCCATTCTTCTCCCAACACAACACTCACCTTCTCCTTTTACACTGGCTGGTCCACATCTCACGATATCCGGTGGCCAGTTCCTCATTTCATATGGGTCTCCGAACGCTTCTGTTCAGATAGGTTACTTCCAATACTGAATTCAAATTGCACGATTAATATGAGGATCAAAATGAAGCAATTCCCAGTAGCACGTGGACTCTGTGTTAACAGAGATGTGCATATCATATCAATACCTTGAGATTAACTTTCACGCTGCATCGAGTCTCGGCCACTGGTGTCTATAATCAGAAGAGCATTAAACCCTATTGTTTCTCACAAGCTAAGTGAATTACATTTCAGCAGTTCCCAATGGTCGCACTACAAGTTTACCTATAGGACTTATAAGTAACAAATGGTTAGTACAAGCAGTAGTCGTCATTAACCGTCAGAATCAGAGTACAAGCTACGTGAGATACATTTCCTCCATCAGTTAAAACTATACAGTCTTGGCTGACAGCTATGCCTTCTTTTGCCGAAGGCATCTCTGATATAGCTTGGACATCTGGTAAGCTTTCGCGATCATAATACACTGTGACGCCTTATTATTATCGTGAACGTTGGTAATCTAGTCACTAATTGCTCTTCTCACACGTCATTCTCCACCGTCCATTAACGTCACAAAATGCTGAAATAATACACAATAAGATTACATTTTGTGAGCAGTTTCGTAAGAAAGAGCGAGCACGGTGTGGAATACTAATAAATTTAGTTACGCTGCTGCGAAGCCTCTTCGCGTTTGTAGTTGTTGCGGCCGAAGGACTACGTCGAGATTCGACGCAGCTTCGCCTCTGCTAAATCGATTCCAAACAAATCCCACTGCATTTCGCTTGTGCTCGGCTTAGCCGCAGGTGGATTATTATCTGTTAAGCGCCGCATTTTGCGCAAATGATGAAAATTACGGGAAGTTCAGTTGCATCTCTGGAAATCATTAAAATAAGTGGATACGGCTGCAACGTAATAGCGCCGCTTTTGATGTTAAAATACACAAAAAGACAGGCCTGCACCAGCCCCATTAATAAAGAATCCGTTTTAAGCGAAACATCTGAGCGTATGTCAGAACAAACATGTTACTCATTTTCATCTATTAAAGGCATATACAGTCGTAAATACCAGTTTCACTAGCTATTTGTTCCAGTTTCACTTGGATATTTTGTAGCGTTCTTCTTCACTCTTAAATATTCTCGGCCATAATGGCTATGTTTGTGACCCGTGACTGTGTGGGATAATTTCTTTTATATTTTGCTACCAGTCCCTTTTTAATTTTTTGTATTATGTTAGATTATGTATTATGTTGGATTAAACATAAAACAAAAAATAAAAATGCAATTTTGTCATACGATTACATGATGGAGACCGTGGCTGTTGTTTGAAGACAAGTGTTGATGGTGTTAGGACAGCAACCAGCCACAAATTTACTTTCAGTTCCTTTATTCAAAGGCTACCGTTACCGGTTTCGAATCGTTGTGATTCATCCTCAGACGATTTTATGAAAACAAACACTCGAAACCGACGTTTCACGACAATCAATCTGTAAAAACCACACCACATATCATAAAGAAAGCGTGTAAACCGTCTGAGGATGAATCACAACGATTCGAAACCGGTAACGGTAGCCTTTGAATAAAGGAACTGAAAGTAAATTTGAGGCTGGTTGCTGTCCTAACACCATCAAAAAATAAAAAAGTGGGTGACAGCAGAAATTACAAATAAATAACTTCTTCACTCTTCTGATTCGTTTGATGCAGCCCCCACGATTCCTGCCATAAACTCCATCTCAGCGTATGACCCAAATCCAGTGTGTGCCTAACTGTCTCTTCCAACTTTTAGCACCTGCATCTCCTTCTAGTACCGAGAAGGCCCTTCCCTGTTGTAATTAACACATGTCGCATCAGCCTGTCCCTTCTTTTAGATGCTGTTTAGGTCATATTCATTTCATCAAGGAATCTGGGGAGAACTTCATTTCTCATTTTATCAGTCCACTTAATATTCAATATCCTTCTCTAACACCATGTATAAGACTTTTCGATTTTCCATTATTCTGGTTCTCCCAAGTCCGTAATACACTTTCATACAATCCTCTGATCCAGATGTATAGTCTTAGAAATTTGTTTCTCAAATTAGGCCCTATATTCGATATTTATTGCGAAAGACTGGAGCAGCCACTTTGCTTCCTGTGCACTCCTTGCTTCGTTCGTTGTGGGTTACTTTCCTTCCTATCTAAGGGATTCCTTTATTTGTTTTACTACGTACTTTCCAGTTTTGATTTTATGTTTTTCTCTCTTCTCCTTATTGCTGCTTTCCAACACACATCTTGAAATCTGTCAGCATTTATTTTAATTTACTTTTAATCTTCTCTTTTATTCCTTTATTGCTTGGTACACATTTTGTACAGCGGATGAGGAAGACTGCATCTCTGTCTTACGCCCTTTTCAAGTACTTTTAATCACGGCAACTGTCTTTGAGAGGACCAAAATGTCGAACTTGCGTCCTTTCGTAAAAGACAGTACCTTCTTGAACCAGGACTGGGAATCAAGCTCTTAAACTTCTCAGACACGTCATCTACAAAATTACGAATACTACGGTTCAAACCCAATATCCCATTAACTGGCAAACGCTCAAGGCAAGCAGCAGTAATAGCGGCAGCTCGCGGCACCCCTAAGTAGGAAAATGTAGTATAACGCTCGTATAAAAGAGTGTATATAAACTGCTGTTTGCAGAATTGAGAAACCTCTTAGACTGAGCAGATTTCCGGGAACTCAGACGTGAATCATTGAAAGAGAAACGGCGTTGTTATAGGGACATAACATAGTGTAATTATTGAGGATATGAGTTTTGGATAGACAATAGACATGTTACGTTATTTAACTTGCCTTCTTCAATTTTTTGGTCCTGTCCTCCTCAGTTGCGCGTAACACTACGGTGTGTTGATGATTTTTACTTATGGACCGTCTGACAGCAACTGAATAAAACACAATTTTAGTGTCATACGCGTTTCGCCTTTATTTTCTGCAAGGCATCATCAGTGGCCTGTAATATGTACATATGTTAGCTATTTTATTTACATTTTTGTCACTGTGCCTATAGGTTATAAACAGTTCTGGTGGTTGGTATTTCCTATAAAGTAGTAATGTTTTGAACTGTACTTACAGGTTGCGTAGACAGTTTCTTACATATTACGCTCCTGCTATATTTTTGGTCTTATTCTTCTTCCTATGAGCGCCAATTTGCTGTTTTTTCTGCATTCCACAGCACTATGCACTGAACGCTTTTTTAATGCAATGTTTTGGTTTCTGTTGGCGACTGTCAAATGTTTTTGCCAAAGATCGAATATTACTGCCAAACGTATGAGTGTAACTATCGAAGTATCTGTGGTCTGTTGGTGTATGCATTTGTGTGTGCGCTTGTGTGTGTGTGTGTGTGTGTGTGTGTGTTTGTGTGTGTGAGTGAGTGTTTTTTGGTGTCATATTATTTTATTTTATTTTATTGTATTTAATTATTTATTTTTGTTTATGTCCTGTGTATGTGTGTGTGTGTTTTGGTGTGATATATATATATATATTTTTGTGTGTGTCTGCCTGTATTTTGGTGTTATACTTTTTTTTTTTTTTTTAAGGGGGGGTCTCTGTGTGTGTGTGTGTGTGTGTGTGTGTGTGTGTGTGTGTGTGTGTATTTTGGTGTTATATACTTTTTTTATGTTATCATTTCCTTTATTAAGTGTAGTAAGGAGCCTGTGCTGATGTGTGTTTGTTCATTTATCACATGTTTGTTTTCTGCTATGGCTTTCTGGATGTGGAAGTTTTCTTGCATTTGTATAAGATGTTTGTCATGGTTGCTTATTCTCATTATTTTCATTTCTTGTTCCATGTTTGTAGGATGATGGTTGTAGTGTTTTAAATGCCAGCTACCAAGAGGGACAAATTCCAACAATCAGGAATATATAAACTTGAATGTCAAAGTTGTGATGCAGTATACATAGGCATGACATGCAGGAATTTTGAAACAAGATACAAAGAACATATCAGATGTTGGAAGTATGAAACAAACCATTCCACATTTGCAGAGCATTTAAAACACTACAACCATCATCCTACAAACATGGAACAAGAAATGAAAATAATGAGAATAAGCAACCATGACAAACATCTTATACAAATGCAAGAAAACTTCCACATCCAGAAAGCCATAGCAGAAAACAAACATGTGATAAATGAACAAACACACATCAGCACAGGCTCCTTACTACACTTAATAAAGGAAATGATAACATAAAAAAGTATATAACACCAAAATACACACACACACACACACACACAGAGACCCCCCCTTAAAAAAAAAAAAATGTATAACACCAAAATACAGGCAGACACACAAAATATATATATATATATATATATATATATATATATATATATATATCACACCAAAACACACACACACATACACAGGACATAAACAAAAATAAATAATTAAATACAATAAAATAAAATAAAATAATGTGACACCAAAAAACACTCACTCACACACACAAACACACACACACACACACACACAAGCGCACACACAAATGCATACACCAACAGACCACAGATACTTCGATAGTTACACTCATACGTTTGGCAGTAATATTCGATCTTTGGCAAAAACATTTGACAGTCGCCAACAGAAACCAAAACATTGCATTAAAAAAGCGTTCAGTGCATAGTGCTGTGGAATGCAGAAAAAAACCGCAAATTGGCGCTCATAGGAAGAAGAATAAGACCAAAAATATAGCAGGAGCGTAATATGTAAGAAACTGTCTACGCAACCTGTAAGTACAGTTCAAAACATTACTACTTTATAGGAAATACCAACCACCAGAACTGTTTATAACCTATAGGCACAGTGACAAAAATGTAAATAAAATAGCTAACATATGTACATATTACAGGCCACTGATGATGCCTTGCAGAAAATAAAGGCGAAACGCGTATGGCACTAAAATTGTGTTTTATTCAGTTGCTGTCAGACGGTCCATAAGTGAAAATCATCAACACACCGTAGTTAACTTGCCTTCTTTGCCGTGAAGGTTATTTTTTTGAAGGCACCGTCATGATAAATACCAGGGCGCAAAGGCTTGCGGACAGTAACCGCATGCCATACAATAAAGCTAAAAGATAGCGACCAATAAGTAATTTCCCGCAGAGTATGTTCTCAAACGAATGAAATCTATCAGTTTATCAACCAACTAAGTGATTTATTTTAACGGTACTAATCTCAAGGCAAATGAAATAAATACTTGCTTAGTTTACATTGCTCCGTAGTAGACTAACCTCTGCACTCTTTCTTGTTAGGATTCTCAGAAAATCCAAAGAAAAAAGAAACTAAAAATAAATATTCCTCTCATATAAGCAGCTTTTGTTTGAATGTATTTAATAATATTTTGTTTTGCCCATCCGTTTATCGCGTTCCATGTAATCAACGAACTACTGTTGGGATGACAGACGGCAGGGGGGGCGGGGGGGGGGGAGAGGGGGAGGCAAAACTGAGGACCATCTGCTGTCAGCAGTTGAATACGCATTTTCACGAGATCAGAGATGTTCGTAACACCACATAAGCTGACTTTTTTATTCACGGTTTTACTACGGCGACGTCTGTGGGCTTATTATCATGCGAATTGGTGTAGAGCACGCCGGTAACTGTGGCAGGATCTCGACCGCTAGCAGCTCAGGCGAGGGCTAACCAAAGTCACCGCTCTTACGTCGAGTATGGCCCACCTCTTGCTTTCGTTGACTTCCTGGATCACTCTAACAATACTCCTTGTCGTTTCTATAACTAGTTTGGAAAAGGGACCGAAACAGGAGATCGAGGGCGCTGTGCTAAACGATAGTGAACAATGCTCTTTAAAGCGTTTAACAATAAACAAGATCGCTTAAAATATCTTCACCGCCTAATATGTGCTCCTTAAATGTCTTCCTTGCTGATCCCTTCTTGCAATGCCCTCGTATTCTGTTTAGTATATTTGAAAAAAAATTGAAGACGAATTAAAACTAACTTCGAAAGTAAAAATATAGTTTCAGCTCACTAGACGCATATCATGCGAAAATATCTGGAGAGTGCACAGCAATAATGATCTTTACAACCTATCATAGCTTCTAAAAAAATAATACTTTATCATTTTCCTTTTGTTCGTGATTTTCACAGCAAATTTCAATGATAAACTTCATAACTATTATTGTTAGGCATTATCATTTCCTTCACTTTCGCCTGTCGTTTGGAAACACTGTGTAAATCTCACAACAACTTTCTTAGATTGGAACTAAATCAAGGTTATTATAAAAGAAAGGTTGAACCCGAAGCGGAAAGAGCTACACTGGCTGCCGAAATGGCGTTACTGAAGGAGAAAACCAGCTGCTGGCGCCATTTACAATTCGTTGGCATTGATAGTGCTGTGTTGGCAGAAGAGCCAACACCGTGTTGCTAGAGGAGGCCGAAATGCACGCTTTTAAGCTCACGCAGATTGGCGTGAGGTCTGGAACAGGTCAGAGAAATAAGACTAGCAAAACAGGAGGTAACTGGTAGAATACTTAGCTTTAATCCAGAAGTGGTGTACATCGGTCTGACGGTAAAGGCATCACAAGTTATATATCTATTGATAATGGCGCCTTGCTAGGTCGTAGCAAATGACGTAGCTGAAGGCTATGCTAACCATCGTCTCGGCAAATGAGAGCGTATTTGTCAGTGTAGCATCGCTAGCAAGTCGGCTGTACAACTGGGGCGAGTGCTAGGAAGTCTCTCTAGACCTGCCGTGTGGCGGCGCTCGGTCTGCAATCACTGACAGTGGCGACACGCGGGTCCGACGTATACTAACGGACCGCGGCCGATTTAAAGGCTACCACCTAGCAAGTGTGGTGTCTGGCGGTGACACCACAGATAGTTTATTATTGCTATAATACATATTCATCAAAATTATGTCAGGGAAGTTGTGTATCTGTTTAGATATTATTTTTGGATGATGAGTACCACAACTGCTACCTCACATTTTCCACTTTCTATTCAGAAGAAAGATTAAGAAAAGGCAAACCTACGTTTCTAGCATTTGTAGACTTAGAGAAAGCTTTCGACAATGTTGACTGGAATACTCTCTTTCAAATTCTGAAGGTGGCAGGGGTAAAATACAGGGAGCGAAAGGCTATTTACAATTTGTACAGAAACCAGATGGCAGTTATAAGAGTCGAGGGACATGAAAGGGAAGCAGTTGTTGAGAAGGGATTAAGACAGGGTTGTAGCCTCTCCCCGATGTTATTCAATCTGTATATTGAGCAAGCAGTAAAGGAAACAAAAGAAAAATTAGGAGTAGGTATTAAAGTCCATGGAGAAGAAATAAAAACTTTGAGGTTCGCCGATGACATTGTAATTCTGTCAGAGACAGCAAAGGACATGAAAGAGCAGTTGAACGGAATGGACAGTGTCTTGAAAAGAGGATATAAGATGAACATCAACAAAAGCAAAACGAGGATAATGGAGTGTAGTCGAATTAAGTCGGGTGATGCTGAGGGAATTAGATTAGGAAATGAGACACTTAAAGTAGTAAAGGAGTTTTGCTATTTGGGGAGCAAAATAACTGATGATGGTCGAAGTAGAGAGGATATAAAATGTAGACTGGCAATGGCAAGGAAAGCGTTTCTGAAGAAGAGAAATTTGTTAACATCGAGTATAGATTTAAGTGTCAGGAAGTCATTTCTGAAAGTATTTGTATGGAGTGTAGCCATGTATGGAAGTGAAACATGGACGATAACTAGTTTGGACGAGAAGAGAATAGAAACTTTCGAAATGTGGTGCTACAGAAGAATGCATAAGATTAGATGGGTAGATCACATAACTAATGAGGAAGTATTGAATAGGATTGGGGAGAAGAGAAGTTTGTGGCACAACTTGACCAGAAGAAGGGATCGGTTGGTAGGACATGTTCTGAGGCATCAAGGGATCACCAATTTAGTATTGGAGGGCAGCGTGGAGGGTAAAACTCGTAGAGGGAGACCAAGAGATGAATACACTAAGCAGATTCAGAAGGATGTAGGTTGCAGTAGGTACTGGGAAATGAAAAAGCTTGCACAGGATAGAGTAGCATGGAGAGCTGCATCAAACCAGTCTGAGGACTGAAGACCACGACAACAACAACATTCAGAAACCACTTGCAGATGAAAATTCTCGTTCTGAGATATTGTTTTATAACTTACATGAAAAATACTTATTTTTTCTTTGGATAACTAAGTAGATTTTTTTTCTTATCTTCCAAATGCTCCCCGAGCTATTGAATTAGTTAAATAAAGGTTCAAAGTGAAATATTTCATACAACCGATTTTACATAGGAGATGTAAACTCGCCGGGGGATGGTAGTTCAGTCCAGCCTAAGCGTTCTAAACCAGTGGTAGGGGGACAAAGGACGTGTCGAGATCGTGTTCCAATAGTATGGCCAAGCTTTATTCTGTGTAACACCGCTGTCACTATTCATCGAATGAGTCCAAACCTAAACGATCATATTCTCTTGGTACGTACGAGGTGCGGTTCTCATTAAAGTGATACAATATGTGATAAACTCGATAAACATCGCATATCGATACGATATGCGATGCCACTCGATATAGAACAAGCAACAAGGCAACACATATTAAGTTCCTGTTTTACTTTCAGTTATAATCATGAGATCTTCTGAAGCCGAAGTTATTGTCGCTTACCGTTATTTATAGTTGAGACACCTAAAAAAGGAAAGGAAGCACTAGGTGCAGCCGTGCAATGTTATAAATATCGAACCTCGTTCGTCTGCGGTTTCTCGTGAGGTCTCCCTGTAAGAAAAGTACCACAAATTCCTGAGAATCCTCCACACAGTTTCCACCTTTTGGGCAGCAGGTATCAGCTACTATGAAAAAGGACACAAATTTTCGACTCGCTATTTCTCCTGCTGAGAAGTTACACATTACGATAAAGTAAGTTCACGAAAGTTTGTGAATAGCGCTAAAAATGTCACCATGAAGAGTCTATCTTTCGAAACATTTAGTGCGGTAATTTACTTCTGTGATAGCCTACATGTGCAAATAACGGCTACAAATAAGTAAAGCTAAAATATCACTTTTGCAACTGTTCAATTTCACAAAGTAGTGTGTGATTCACTTTGAGGAGTATTCAGAAAGAACGTTGCTGAATTTGAAGTGAGATCAGCCACCATAGATAGTGCAGCAGCGAGCGCTGAACTCTGCATATGGTTAGACAATGTATTTGAAGAAACAGAAGAAGCTGACCACGAGAAGGAAAATTCCGATGTGTTCTTCTCGGCTTTATCCTGCTGCTCACTCAGAAGTAACAGGAATTTAGATTTCAGATCTCTTTAACGTCTGTCTCAGTGTTTCCTGAAAGCAGTGAGCACAGATTGAAAAAAAGCAGCAAGGTAGCATCGTCAGCTTATGACTCCTGGTGTCTTCTCATTTTCATTTGAGGGGATTAAAACAGGGATGTAGTTTTTCGTCACTACTGTTCAGTCCATACGTCGAAGAAATGAGGAAATAAAAGTTCAAGAACGGAACTAAAACTCAAAGTGAAAGGATACCAATGATATGATTCGCTGATGACATTGCTATCCTCAGTGAAAGTGAAGAAGGATTACAGGATCTGCTGAATGGAATGAACAGACTAATGAGTGCAGAATATGGACGGAGTGTAAGTAAGTAATGAGAAGTATTAAAAACTCCGGTTTACTATTGCGGTCAGCAGAGCTTGTTATCGGTAGCAGGGGGAAGGCTTTTGTTCGACCTGAAGGTGATGGACAGGTGTTTCCCTAACCCTCGTAAATGGGTGGTGTCGGAGTCCGGTAGGCTGATTTCAAGCTCGAGTAATTTTCTCATAACAGGCGATGTCTTCTAACACCCGTTTCAGAGAAACTTTGAAACTGGCAGAGAACAGCTCTGTCAGCGGGAGCAGGAAATTACAAATCAAAGTTACTACATTCGGCTCATGACTCTAATTGGATGAAAGGCCTAAGTGTTAAATGGAACGGTTATCGTTCCAGTGTTGGGGAAGTATTGATCTATTCGAGATCAACGAAGTTACACTTACAGTACGATCAGGTTACGAAGCATTAGAAACGGTTTTCCTGGGCGAGGATGTGGAAATTTGTTTTCGCACTTCCCCATTTTACACTTGCACATTTGTGAGAGTGGACTTCCTCGCTCGAAAGTATCCACTGAGCATAGCATGAAGCCATTAACTATACGGAGTTATTGATGATAAAAGTGACGGTATTAGCTAGAGATAACTGACGCCAGCAAATTTTATTTGTTTCTGTGCAGATCTGAGTCCGATGTTTTCTTTATTAACTTTGAACTTTACTCTTGTTTTGTTGTTGTGCAGATTATCGGTGGAAATTGCTGGAAGTTAGGAGCAAGCAGTGTATGAACTACAGGGAGCATGTCTATTCCATTCCGGTGATAGATTGCCTCACAGATGGTGCTTTACGGTAGAGTACATTTTCATGTTGGCACAAACTACCATACTCTCCGAACTGTTACTTTACCGTAGGCACTACAAAATACAGTAAAATCTGTTTATATCCTTCCGTAGTCAGCGTTTTCTTAAGCGCCATAAAGGGACTACACCGCAAACATGGAAAAACAGACGCATGCCGAACACCGCCTCCTCCTTACTTAAAATCCCGGTAAGTAACGTTTTCGAGGCATTCGCCAAAATCAAACCCTTACATCGGATTGCCACAAGATTTTATTTTACTCCTTACCTTCTGTCATTGTGATAGCTGGATTGCTGGTAACTGAAATTGTGGTTTACCAAACTACGGTTCAGTAGTTTTGGTACACTATACAGGGTGAGTCACTAACTATTGCCACCTAGAATAACTCCGAAATTATGATAGGAGCTGAAAAGTTTGTGGGACAAAAGTTGCATAGGACAACGGGGGCCATAATGTGACGCTGGTTTTTTGTTGGTAGGTGGGGTTGCGTCACAGATATGAAGGTGAATTTTTTTTTTTTTTTTTTGGTGGGATGCTATAGTTTGGTACTTATTTTCTGATAGCGGCTACCATGACGAATCCAGTGATGTGTAACAGTAAGGTCTTTGAAGGTGAACGAAGGTAAAAAAGGTGGCATGAACATCCAATTACAGAAGGTGTTCGAAGTGATGACCATTTGTATGAATGCAATGCTGCAGTCTTCTTATCATGAATTGAGTGGTATTCCTTATCACATCGGCACTTATCGAAGCACATGCTCTGACAATTCTCTCTCCTATTTGGTGCAAATAGTAAATATTCGCCGAATACGGCGTATGCCCCGCCCGGAGTGGCCGTGCGGTTCTAGGCGCTACAGTCTGGAGCTGAGCGACCGCTACGGTCGCAAGTTCGAATCGTGCCTCGGGCATGGATGTGTTTGATATCCTTAGGTTAGTTAGGTTTAATTAGTTCTAAGTTCTAGGCGACTGATGACCTCAGAAGTTAAGTCGCATAGTGCTCAGAGCCATTTTTTGAACGGCGTATGCATCTAACCTTCCACTGAAATGTAAACACCATTAGACGGTTTCGCAGCACAACACTAATAGGAACGGTAAGACTAGTATCGTCGGATCAACCTAATGTGAATGATGTATTCCATCGAAGAACAAGTCGATACGCTTCTCATTTACGGAGAAATCAAAGAAATTCAATGAGAGCTAGAGACTTATAAGCTGAAAGACATCCTCAACATACTTACCCGATACGTCGTACATTTAAACATGTGTATGATAAATTGACAACAACTGGATCTTTAACGCATAGGAAACATATCCGGCAAAGGAAAGTTACTAACTAGGAAACGAAAATTGATACTCTTGTCACTGTGCTTCGAGATGAGATCCTTTTGTTAGCTCGCGTCAGATCGCAAGGGAATCTGGCATGAGCCAGAGTAGTGTTGTTCGTGCTCTGCATCGCCATAAATGTCATCCTTACCATATCAGTCTCCACCAAGAATTAAGTGGTACGGATTGTATGCGTCGCACTGAATTTTGCCGATGGACTGAAATTCAGATTCAGAGGGATGACACATTTATTAATTTGATTTTATTTACTGACGAGACTGTATTCACGAACCATGGAAATGTTAATTTGCATAACATGCGTTATTGGGCCACTGAAAATCCACGTTGGCTGAGGCCAGTTGCACACCAAAAACCGTGGTCGGTGAATGTACGGTGTGGGATTCTGGAGGAGATAATTATAGGCCCTTATTTCATCTAAGGAAATGTTAATGGCAGGAAGTACACCACCTTACTGCAAGAAATATTAGGTCCGTTATTGGAAGAAATACCTTCAGGAACAAGAAACAGAATGTGGTGTCAGCACTATGGATGTCCGGTACATTTTCACTGATGGCTAGAAATGAGTTGCAGAGACAATTCCGAAATCGTTGGATTGGACGCGGAGGAGATGTGTCGAGACCGGCTCGTTTGCCAGACTTCACGCCTCTGGATTTTTTCTTGTGGGGAAGACATTGTTTCTAAAGACGTTCCAACTGCACCTGAAGATATGCAAGAGAGAATTGTCAGAGCATGTGGTTCCATAATCGCCGATGTGATAAGGAATACCACTCAATCCATGATAAGAAGATTGCAGCACTGCGGTCACACCAACGGTCATCGCTTCTAACAATTTCTGTAAATGGACGTTCATACCACCTTTTTTCAAAGACCTTACTGTTACACATCACTGGCTTCGTCTCGGGAGCCGCTATCAGAAAATAACTACCAAACTATAGCATCCTATCAAAAAAAAAAAAAAAAAAAAAAAAAAAAAGAAAAGAAAGAAAAGTAACCCTCATATCTCTGACGAAATCCCACCTAGCAACGAAAAACCAACGTCATATCATGGCCCCATTGTCCCATGCAACATTTGTCCTACAAACTCTTCAGTTCCTATAATACTTTCGGAGTCATTCTTGGTGGCAACAGTTAGTGACTCACCCTGTATAGTGTACCAAAAACAACTGAAGCGTAGTTTTGGTAAACCAAAATTTCAGTTACCAGCAATCCAGCTACCACAATGACAGAAGGTAAGGAGTCAAATAAAATAGGGTACATGAGACACACATATCTGTAATGAATGTTGAGCTACGACAATGGTGGTGGAAGAGCAACGCCACTGGACAGTGGACAGATGGAAAAAGTGATTTGTAGCGATGAATCACATTATATCTTGTGGCAATCCGATGTAAGGGTTTGGGTTTGGAGAATGCCTCGAAAACGTTACCAGGATGTTAAGTACGGAGGAGGCGGTGTTCTGCATGCGTCTGTTTTTCCATGCTCGCGGTGTAGTCTCTCTATTGCGCTTAAGAAAACGCTGACTGCGGAAGGATATAAACACATTTTACTGTATTTTGCAGTGCCTACGGTAAAGTAACATTTCGGAGAGTATGGCAGTTTGTGCCAACATTAAAATGTACTCTACCGTAAAGCAGCAATGGTTTGTGAGCAGTAACGTTTCTGAAACGGGTAGCCTCCCCACAGAACCATCCTTAACCAAATGGGTCAGTTTCTGGATGAGTTAAAACGTCAACTTACCTCCAGACTCCAGCGTCCAACACCTTTACCATATCTGGTTTCTGCTCTTAAGGAAGAAATGGATGACATTCCTTTATATTCATTCAGATACCCCAGCCGATTTCAAGCCATCATTACAGCTAACGATGGAAACTCCCACCATTAATGTCCACTAACAGGTGTCGGAGTCCTTTTCATCAGGTAGTGTAAAAAACTTCGTTTGCTTACAAAAATTTACATCTCAGTATATGAGCGGATCCTTTGGGTTTAGCTTTTTAGTAAAGTAAAGATGAAAAAAATGTTTTTGAGGCTACATTTTTCGAGTTGTTAGGGTGAAGTGTGACCCCCACCCACCGGAAGACACTCTCAACCCGACTTTGGACGGATTGGGATTGAAACGAGGCGGTCCCGAGTTTTAAACATTACCGTGCAGCCATGTCAACTGGACTGCTGGGCCTACAACTTTGTTATTGCATGAAAGGGATGTGTTGCATCTAGGTATGTTTGCCAAAGTCCTAATTGATGGAGAGGATATTTCTCGACCTGAAATTGCGTGCTTTTTCTCCTTTGTTCTCGTCTGATTAGCATGTGTCCACAAATGAAAAGCTGGTGTACCGCAGGGCTTAACAGCTCGATGATTTTGTGCAGGAGCATTCGCGACAGCTCGTTCTATTACTAGTGAGCAGACCAGCTAGGGCTTGGTGGGGAGAGAGGGAAATGGGTGCGCACTATGTGGTCGTGACATCACGGTAGAAGGGCCAGCCGCGAAACAGTGGAGGCTCAATCTTGACAGCAGTGTCCTCTACGAGCAGAAACGACGAGTTGCCTTTATGTAACACAGACAATGTCTTCGCATTTCAGTCTAAAGTGAGAGGAATCTTATTCCTTTACACAAAAAGATAGGTACGCAGTGTGTTTAGTGTATCATAAGATACTAAATGTCTTCAGTAAGTTAAATCTACAGAGTCACTACTTGTCTCCCCACATCAAAGAGTATTGGAACGGAAAATGTGAAGGACCTTACAGTGGAAAAAAAATATATAAAATTTAAAAGGAATCTCTCTGGAGAAGAAGAAAAATGAAATGAGTGTGTCATTCGGGTGAGCTACAAATCCGTACTACTTTTAGCAAACTCCTTGCATCCTTCCACAGGTGGTGATGCAATAAAACAATATTTGGTAGCTGCGCGTGAGCTACAAATCTGTACTACTTTTACCAAACTCCTAGCATTTTTCCACAGGTGGTGATTTAATAAAACAATATTTGGTGGCTGCACCTCAGTCTTTATGTCGACTTCAGGTAGAACCTTTTTGCGTAGTGTCATTATCAAACATGGCAGTCACGCGCCCCATACAGGTTATGTCAAACGACGTTCATAACCAGACTGCCAAATGCTTTTAAAGAGTTTGTTCTTTAGCGCTTTATGAAAAGTGTAGGTATCACAAGCACACAACTGGATGTAACATTATTAGCAGCGTTGAAGAAAGTGTAGAAAATGTAGCCTTGTCATGTAATTTATTAAGTGTCTACAGAGAGAGCGTTGGAAAATGAACCGGAATTCGTAGCGCAACTGAATGGGAACATTAGAAAGCTTCCAGTACACAATCAGCGCTAATACGCCGGCTGAAGTAACTCATCTGCAATGCGACAGGGAGTAAAAGCAGACTAGATTTCGCCAAGATCTCCCTCAGGATCGTACAATTCTCCACACGGCTCCATACATGGTCGTAGTACGGTACTCGCTACTCGCACGCCGGCGCCCACCCTCAGCTCGCGCAACACACTGACTGTGAAGCCGTGGCGTACAGTGTAGCGTAGCCATGTTGCTCAGTCTACCACAAAAGCTCTGCCGTGAATACTGAATGTAGACGCAGGAGGCCATCATGAGCATTACCTGGCCAAAGACAGTGTGCTTCATCTACATCTACACTGCTGAAAACAATTATGAGATCATGTGAGATATCATACACAATAGACATAAGGTAACGTATTTTATTCAGATATAATTTGTGTGTGATACAGTATCATATTTTGCTGTCTCGACTCTTTACTTAAGCTTTACATGGCGTTTACGTAGAGCGAGGCACAATGGGACCATAATAGTGAAACAGTCATTCTCGTTGCCCTCTAATATGGTGCGTGATCACCTCGGGCGGCCAGTACAGTTGCACACGTGCGTGGGATGGACAGTATGAGGTTATCAGTCAGCTCTTGAGGGATATTTGGCCATTCTTCCATGAGTGCAATATCCAGCTTTGCAACCGTTGTGGGAGGTGCTGGTCTGGCTGCAATGCGTCTGACAACTGCCTCCCAGACATGTTCAATCGCGTTCAAGTCCTCAGCCTCAAGCATGGTGTCCACCAGTGCAGCTCTGTGGGGACGAGCGTTATCGTCCACCAGAAGGAACCCATCTCCTATGGCACCAACGCAGGGCACAACAAAAGGTCGAAGGATCTCGTCTCTACACCTCTGAGCAGTCAAAGCGCCTTTCTGAACCGCATAGAGGTCCGTACGTCCGCCAATACTGACTCCTGCCCGCACCATTCGTCCACCACCATGATGTGGTGATGTTTGCTGCACATAAGAAGGATTGTTCCGAGTTCCACGTTCTCTCCAGATGAGGGAACGACGATTGCCCGGCTGTACACAACATCTTGACTCATCTGTCAACATCACCCGGCACCATGCGTTACGACTCCAATCCTGATGTTCCTCCGCCTAGTTTATGCGGGCTAAACTGTGTCGTGGTTTTAATGGGACACACACCGTAGGCCTCCGTGCTAGAGGCCACAATCCTGAAGGCGATTTCGGACTGTTTGTGTTGATATTGCGCGCCCTGTTGCTGCCTTGCAGGCTGAGTTGCGTTCAGCCTCGTGTCGCGACGGGCTGTTAATCGGAGATAACGGTCACCTCTTGCTGACGTCACCCGTGGACGACCTTGGCCTTGCCTTCCTTTAACGGTTTCCGTTGTCTGAATTCACGTCCAGGTCCTGGAAATTACGCTTTGGAACACTCCAGTAGCTGCAGACACCTCCCTCTGTGCCTGTCCCACTTCCAACCATCCTATGGCTCTCCATGCCATAGCTGCGGGTAAGTCACATTGTTGTTGCATTGCACTACCTGCTAACTACACCTACACTATCTGAACCCAACTGCTTTTGTAATTCGTTTGTAAACACAAGTCAACTCCAACCCCCTCTTCAGCAACTTAGTTCATTCTGCTGATGACAATACTTCAGAACCTAGATATCCCAACTGATCCCTTAATTGTTTTGACCAGTGTACATGATTATTCTTTAATTCACATTTAAGTGCCTGGCACTTCACCACCTTCAAGCTACTTCTCTACCGTTCCACCCTCGAACAGCTGGCGGGGGAACGGAAGCGCAACTGTTACTGTTGTGGTTAAGATCTGCAGTTGGCATGAAAAATGAAGAAAGTGGGGGGGGGGGGGGGGGGGGAGCGGGAGCGGTGGTCCTTGCACACTGCAGCCATGTTTACGTGTTACTGGAAACTGTTACTGGCATCGTCGGGCCAACGTGTTGGTTCAATCCTTTTCTGCAGCTCAATAAGGTCATACGGGGAAATGAGCTTTGGATACTATATTTAGGCTCTATTCCCTGAACAGATGTGCCTATCTTGACAGCTCGACAGCTCCAAAACCGCCGGTGAGCCAAGTAAACGGCATACTTTGCTGTGAATTGCGTGACAACCAAAAACATCCAAATTAAATAGTGAATGATAATTTCACAGGAAAATAATCCAATAGCTTTATATTTATCAGACAGCGGTTGTCAAAATAGACGACAGTAACGCAAAATTTGCAAGACTAAACAGAGGTGTTCGGCAGGAAAGTAGAATTTTACCGTTACTCTTCAACACATACATTGAGGATGTGGTAAATTAATGTAAAGATAGACATGATGAAGAAATAACTATACATGGTAAAAGCATTAAAATGGTTAGATTTGCAGATCTTATAGCAGACTTGGCTACATCAGGAAACAGTCTCCAAACGTTCATAGGGAGCATGAACAAGGTGTTTTCATAAAGTCATAACATGGAAACAATAAGAAGAAAACGGAAATCCTTGTATGTAGTAAAGTTCCAGGCAGCAGACCTACGTCTGGCGGGAGGAAGCTTGGAACAAGACGCCAGCTTTACGCACCTGTGGTAACAAAATAGCAGAGGATAGCAGATCGTTCCAGGCGATTAAATGCGAAATTGCACAAGTTAAAACAGAACTCAACAAGAAGATAAAGCCACTAACATTGGAAAATATTAGTTTACACACGAGGTACAGTATGTAAAAAGGTCTGTTATCCTATATGGCTCGGAAACCTGGACGGTAGCTGAGCCAGAATAGAAAAAACTACAAACTTTTGAGCCATGGTGTTGGAGAAGAGTCTTATGATTTCATGGCTACGGAGAATCACCAACGAAGAAGTCTTCAACGACGTATAAGGAAAAAGATCGTTGTGGAGAAATATCGAGAATGGCAGACAATCCTACAGCATTATGAAATTAACAGAAGTGATCGAACCAGGGAACACTGCACGAGGAAGAAGAATACCCTGGTATATCAGGCAGATAAAATGATAAAATAATTGGAAGTGAAGTGAGTTGCTGAAGATACGAAAAAAACGGAGAAATAGAATGGCTGCTGATCAACACACGGAGTAGGAGCAAGAGAAAGAGAAACCCACAATATATACTATCAAGCTCAGTGATTTTAAATATGCGATTTAATAGAACGGCAGACAGTCGTTGCTAGAAATGGGCGAGTGTTTTATAGTGAATAAAGGTCAGTACTCCCAGCTTAAATGGGCAAAGGCGCCCTCTTTCCCTCTCCTTGCGGATGCCTGGTGCTAAGAGTGGTTGGAAACCAGTAAGCAGCAGCGAGTTGACGACGTATTACGACAACTGTAAACAATAATACAAAACCTGTACGTGTTGTGATTCAGTCCTCAGTGAAAGAGCATTTGTGCCATAATTTACCACTTTTACGTTCCACGATATTTATACTTCACAACTCGCAGAATCAGTTACTTACTTCTCTGTTCTGTATTGTTAAATTAGGACGATGGCAAACTCTTTTTGCTGCTGTACCACCCTTACAAGCAGTCATAGAGTTACGAATCCTGCATTCCAGTCAGACGAATTGCAGGCTCGCCAGTAAAAGTGTCACACATGATGGATCAGACATTTTCCTCACTATTCGGAGCTACATAGGGATGGAAATCTATTCAATGCATAATTCCTTCAAACGTGTGTGTGTGCACTGAGGTTTTGACATTCTCGTAAACTGATGAGAAAACTGCCTAACAACCACATCCACCGTTTGTGTGTGTGAGTGTGTGTGTGTGTGTGTGTGTGTGTGTGTGTGGTGTGCCTCGTAAAGGGTATGACCCGTAGACTTGATCAGCGGGTTTGGTCCAGCATTCCGTCGTTTCAGTCACCGCTCCTCTCGTTACACGTTGCGAACTGGTTCACGACTTTTGTGTTGCATGTGACAGGGTCTTTGCGACACAGAGAAAACAGGCATTTCCTTAGCACATTCCATATCGAACGAGTTCTCAAGACGCCATACAATGCTCCATACCCCGATATGAAGTACTTCACGGTTAACTGTAACTAGGGACATGAAAACTTCGTTTAAACGATAACGCAAAAATGGCGGTTTTTAACGACGCAACTTGGAAACTTAAGTTTCCAGCGGAATATCGTGGCTTCCGGCATTATCTCTCGTCTCGAGTAAAAAAAGTCGCGAGTAGGAGAGCAGTGTGTGTGACTAAGCTAGCTTCCACTACTAATGTCAGTAGGTAATGAAAGGTTATGGTCGCTTCTCACTCGACGGAACGCGAAGTGAGTGTAATGTCACTGCCACACATATACCCATGTATTTTAAATAGCGTCAACTGACCGGAACGTCATCATGTATCATTGAGTATTCTCGGCGATAATGTTCGGCTCTTTATAAATATTTTAGCATGCAATCACTAATATCAAAAACATAATAGCGACGCGTTTCGGGAGTCAAGCTCTCATCATCTGGCCGTCTAAGTTAATTATAAAGATAATGCACTTAAAAATCGTCTAAGGTCAAACTATAGAAACAAAAACAAAAAAATATCTGTGCATGTAGTCCCCATTTTACTTTACAAATGGTAACGTCAGATTCTCTGTTCCGCTTATCCGTGTTACCACACGTCACCAACACGTTCCTTCCTTAAGGCGATGCCGGCCGCGGTGGCCGAGCGGTTCTAGGCGCTCAGTCAGGAATCGCGCGACTGCTACGGTCGCAGGTTCGAATCCTGCCTCGGGCATGGATGTGTGTGATGTCCTTAGGTTAGTTAGGTTTAAGTAGTTCTAAGTTCTAGAGGACTGATGACCACAGATGTTAAGTCCCATAGTGCTCAGAGCCATTTGAACCTTAAGGCGGTAAACATAAGCTGGCTCTCCGAACGCCGCTAGTTCGTAAACATTCGTATGAACTAGTGGTGCACGGAGAGACAGCTGATGTAACCGGTGTTTACCATCTTACGGACAGGACGTTTTGGTGGAAGTGCGGCAAAATGGATACGCGAAGTAGAGAATCTGGTGTTGCCATTTTTAAAGTAAGAGAAGGCTGACCCTACGACTTCTCTAAGAAGATTGGGTAAGGAAAGGCAAAGACATCTCTGTAGTAATTCTGCAGGCTTTCGTGGATGTTGTCACTGAAGTTAAAATCTTCTGGATTATTAGGCCGCGTCATGTTTCTTCTAAAATGTTCGGCGTTTCGACCCCTCTGCTGGGATCTTCCTCACGATCTTTTGGTGTCCACTACTGCTAGAACACAGTGTCTTTTTTTACAAAATGCATTCAGTGTGCTCTTGTGATAGCGATATTTATTGTGCTACAGGTTTCGGTCTTAAACCATATTCAATGGCGGCTGTACAACATACAAAAGTGGACAATGCGACGAAACAAAACGAAATAAGGTCAAAAAAAAAAAAGAAAGAAACAGTTGAATCAGTGGAAATACAAAAATTATCGGAGATTTGTCACGTCATACATGCCACACGTTACGTGATTACGTAAAAACATAAATAAAATACATACAAAGTAAAAGAGTAACAAAACCGATGAATGTTATCATACACAATATTTTACAATCCAGACAAAAATGTAAGCATGTAAAATACAAACTCAAAAGCAGTCCATGAAATTACAATCATTTGAGTCATATCTGACGAAAATACACACTAAAGTAAATTATTATTAATGATATACATGCCTTGCGTCAGTGGTAACACCGATTCCCTTCAGAAAACCGAAGTTAGGCGCTTTCGGCCTGGGCTATCACTTCGATGGGTGACCATCCGGTATGCCGAGCGCTATTGGCAAGCGGGGTGCACTCGGCTCTTGTGAAGCAAACTGAAGAGCTACTTGATTGAGAAGTAGCGGCTTCTGTCTCGTAAACTGACATACGACCGGGAGAGCGGTGTGCTGTCCACATGCCCCTCCATTTCTGTATCCAGTGACGCCTGCGGGCTGAAGTTGACACGGCGGCCGGTCGCTGCCGTTGGGCCTTCCAAGGCCTGTTCGGACGGAGTTTTATACATGCTGTGACATATAGTACGTTACTATTGAAAACTATAATTGCCAATATGAATGAAAAATCGTAGCAAGATTACAATACGGTGGACCACCGACAAAAGAACATGTAATATATAGCGATATAAGTCAAAGAACTTCAGAGTCAAAGATGAAAATTTCCGATGTATAGCAACACAAATCAAAAAAATTGAAAGCCAAATATGACAATTTTGACCAAATCCAAAATAGTTGTCATTGAACACTTCTGTGGTAATCAATTACAAAAGTCTAATATTAACAATTGTACACTGATTTATATTATGTAAAAACATAAATAAAATACGTATAAAGTAAAAGAGTAATAGGACTGATGAATGTTATCATGCACAATATTCTACAATCCAGACAAAAATGTAAGCATGTAAAATACAAACTACCAATCAGTTGAGTCATATCTGACGAAAATACACACTAAAGTAAATTAACATTAAGGATATACAATTTTCATGAGTGAAGCAAAAGAAAAGGAGTGCACTGTGTGCAGATGTAAAAATCTTTTTGTGAGGAACCTTGGTTTACATCTAAACTGTTACACATTTGTTACAAAAATATGTCATCCAATGTCTACATAATTACGAAATGTAATTAAAATTCCATTTAACATACAGATAAAAATTCAAAAGTCAAAGCAAAACATATGCATAAAATACATCTAAAATGTTACACGTCAGTTAGAAGACTATGTCATCCAGTATTTACACAGTCATAAAATGTAATTGAAATTCCATTCATCATATGCATAAAAACTAATAAAAAACTATGGTATGATGAAAACTCAAAGGGAAACATACATAACCTGCAAGGCCTCTTTTACGTATATGTTTCCCATAAATATTTACATACATATTTCCCATATACATATTGTACATTCCTCTTGTTTTTCGTGACTCATAAAAGTTGTATTTTCTTAATATTTTTTTACTTAAGTGTGTGTATTTTTGTCAGATATGACTTAACTGATGGTAATTTCAAATGGCTCTGAGCACTATGGGACTTAACATCTATGGTCATCAGTCCCCTAGAACTTAGAACTACTTAAACCTAACTAACCTAAGGACAGCACACAACACCCAGCCATCACGAGGCAGAGAAAATCCCTGACCCCGCCGGGAATCGAACCCGGGAACCCGGGCGTGGGAAGCGAGAACGCTACCGCACGACGATGGTAATTTCATGGACTTCATTGTACGTTTTACATTTCCTGCTTACATTTTTAACTGGATTGTAAAATATTGTGTATGATTATATTCATCAGTCCCGTTACTCTTTTACTTTACATGTAGTTTATTTATTTTTTATGTAACATCAATCAGTGTACAGTTGTTAATATTTCATTTTTGTAATCTAATTACCGCAGAAGTATTCAATGGGAACTATTCTGGATTTGGTCAAGACTGTCAGCTTTGATTTTCAAGTTGTTTCGCTTCTATTGCTGTATATCACAAACTGTCATTTTCACTTTGGAGTTCTTTAACTTGTACCGCTATACATCACATGTTTTTCTTTTGTCAGTGGGCCATCGTATTGTAATCGTATTGTAATTTTTCATTTATGTTGGCAATTATGATTTTCAATAGTAACCTACAATCAAAGCATGTATGACACGTGATGAATCTGCAATAATTTATGTGAGTACTTCCATTGATTTTTTTCTGTTTTGATCACATTTCGTTTTACTTTGTCACACTGTCCACTTTTGTGTGTTTGCACAGATGCTACTGAAGATGGTTTAAGACCAAAACCGGTAGCGGAATAAATATCATTATAACAGGCAGCAAGTGTAATGCATTTCGTATGATTCGTACAGGTTGTTGATTAGCTCCTAAATAACATATTCACTTACTGTATTCTCACTCTAAAGAAAATTAATGTAATGAAGCTATCTAATAAACGTAATACAGCAGCATTCGGTAATATCGAAAGAGAACGAAATAGGACAAGATTAAAAAACAAAATGGAAGTAAGTTGTCAGAAAATGGCAATGTAACTTAAAACAACACTAAAAGTGTAAATATTTAGGTAATGTAATTAATTTTTCTGTTCCTCTCTACACTCACTTCAGAGAAAAGCACAGACTGTAGATATAGATGTAAATTGTATATGCCAGTTCTTTCCTATGGATGCGATTTGGTTCCATCACCAATATATACATATATTAACGACTTGTCACTCTATATTCATGAAGATGCAAAGCTAGCACGTTTTGCTGATGGTACAAGTATAGTAATTACACCCAACAAGCAAGAATCAGCTGAGGAAATTGTAAGTAATGTCTTTCAGAAAATTATTAAGTGGTTCTGTGCAAATGGACTCTCACTAAATTTTGAGAAAACACAGTTTATACAGTTCTGTATCGTAAATGGCATAACACCATTGATAAATTGGAAGAAAAAGGTCGATGATCTCCTGAAACGGTTAGGTTCAGCTATTTATGCTCTTAGGGTTATTGAAAATTTTGGTGAAAAACATATCTTTAAATTAGTCTATTATCCCTATTTTCATTCACTGCCTTCATATGGCATCATATTTTGCGGCAATTCAAGAGAGAAAGCATTCATTGCACAAAAGCGTGTAGTCAGAATAATAGCTGGAGCCCACCCAAGATCTCCTTGCATACATTTATTTAAGGAACTCGGGATATTCACAGCACCTTTGCAATGCATAAATTCACTTATGAAATTTGTCATTAACAACCCATCCCAGTTCAAAAACAACAGCGAAGTGCATAGCTACAACACTAGAAAAAAAGCATGATCTTCACTATTCTCTTTGGCACAGAAGGGATGAATTACACTGCCACAAAAATCTTTGGTCATTTGCCAAATGGTATTAAAAGTCTGACATTTAAAAGGAAATTAAAAGAATTTCTCAGTGACAACTCGTACTACTTAAGAGATGGATTCTTAGATATGAAGTAGTAACTGTAAAAATATAAAAAAGCAAAAATTAATTAATTATTTTGTGAAAAGAAAACTTTTGTTAAAGTGACACTTTCCCCACCATTACGAAATGTCGTATTCATGATTTGTGGAACAAGGATTAATGTATGTATGTATGTACTCCAGAAATAAAAGAGCAATCAAAAGAATATGTGGGAGAAATGCGAGCGGGGGAGGGGGGGGGGGGGGGGGGGGGAGCGACAGAGAGATAGACGAAATCCATATCGACGAAAAAATAATCCACAGCTGTTGATGTGCAAAGAGCTTGAAGCTTTGAAGTCCTCTCTGAAGCAGCTGGAAGCAGACCTGCGCGAGAAGAGGCCTAAATAGTAGAATATAACAAATCATCTTTCACAAGGACGGTGGATTGGGCACAAAAGCATTTTCACCTTGATTTTATGACTGACATCTGCTCACGTTGGAAAATCTATGTTACCTTGAAGGGGGACTACACGGAAAAAGCCAGCCGCTGTGGCCGGGCAGTTCTAGGCACTTCAGTCCGGAACCGCGCTGCTGCTACTTTCGCAGGTTCGAATCCTCCCTCGAGCATGGATGTGTGCGATGTTCTTAGGTTAGTTAGGTTTAAGTAGTTCTAAGTGTAGAGGACTGATGACCTCTGATGTTAAGTCCCATAGCGCTTAGAGCCATTTGAACCATTTGAACCGTTACACGGGAAGATGTTCGATTCTTTTCCAAAATTTATTACAGGAAAACAGCACGATGAGTGAAATGAGGCAGCAGCAGGATGTTGTGCAAGGAGGTTTTCGCGTCGATGCCCGGCCTCTGAGTCAGTTTTTTCATGGCTTCCGTAAATCAGTTCTTTTAACGACTCTTAGAGGTTAAGCATAGCCCGCCGGAATCTTCTGCGATCTCTGCCAGATGCAGGCATGCTCTCCTCTCGCGTGACCTCGCTCTACTTTCGACGCTCGACATTAATGCTACCTTTACATCTAGAACTGGAACACGAAGCTGGTGACTGTCCACGGTAATTAAACAAACTTTAAAAAATTATTGCAAATAAAGCCATCTGGATCGCTCAAGTTTTTTTGAGCTTACGACGTTTCGGCTGCTGTCGTCATCATATCAAAACTTGAAACTCTTAAAACAAAGATAAGTGTGAGATGTGCTGTAACCTATGTGTAAGGGGGCGTCAACTGCCACATCAATGCAGCTAACGTCCAGCTCAGACGTATTGTGGTTTGTTACACTCTATTGTGATTTTATTTAAGAGTTCTAGGATTTTGTCTGGTGATGTCAGTAATATAAACGTGATAATAAATGTAAATATATTGTTGACAAAAATTCACGATGTTTGCAAGTTTTATTTAGGGAAAGAATTTCCTACATTAACAAATTTGGAAGATTATTTTAAATGATCCTTCATAATCATTACTGTCAGAAACAAAATCCAGTAAGATGATTGGAAAGAAGTCGCTACATTACTGATGAATGCTATAGAAGACAGGCGAACCACACAGCTACGACAAAGGGACCAAGGCCATCACTCGGTCTCTAAAAATTTTAATACGCTAAGGCGCAAAAGTCATGGGATACCGATATATACATATGCAGAGGCGACAGTATCGCGTACACAAGGTAGAAAAGGGCAGTGCATTAACACAGCTGGCAGTTGAACTCAGGTGCTTCATGTGAGAAGGTTTCCAACATGATTATGGCCGCACGATGGGACTTGAACAGACTTCGAATGCTGAATGGTACTTGCAACTAGAAGTACGGGTCATTCAATTTCGGGAATCGTTAGGAAATACAATAGTCAAAGCCACGGTATTAAGTGCCACGGATACCTCTCACCAAAGACAACCCCGTTGATGACTGAGAGCAGCGGCTTCTGCGCGGAGCTGTCAGTGCTAAGAGTCAAGCTACACTGCGTTAAAGAACCGCAGGAACCAATTAGGAGAACACGGCAAAATTTGGCGTTACTGGGCTATGGCAGCAGACGACCGACCCGAGTCCCCTTTCTGACAGCACGATATCGCCTGCAGCGCTTCTCCTGGGCATGTGACCATATTGCTTGGACCCCAGACGACTGGAAAAAACCTTCGTTGGTCAAATGGGTCTCGATTTCAGTTGGTAACAGCTGATGGTAGGTTTCGAGTGTGGCGCAGACCCCACGAAAAGTTGTCAACAAGTCACCGTGCAAGCTGGTGGTGGTTCCACGTCATTTACTGCTATTCACGGACGTCATGTTCCCAAGCATGTTACCGGGTCCGAATTGTTTACGATTATTTTGAAGAACATTCTGGACAGTTCTAGGGAATGATTTGGCCACTCGAATCTCCCGACATCAGTGCCATAGAGCATTTATGCGACATAATTCTGCACTGACAACACTCTCGCAATTATGGACGGCTATGGAGGCAGCATAGTTGAACATTTCTGAAGGGGACTTCCAACGACTTGTTGAGTCCACGGCACGTCGAGTTGCTGCACGACGGCCAGCAAAAGGAGGTCCGACACGTTATTAAGAGGTCTCCCATGACTTTTATCACCTAAATGTAATTGTATAGGTATTTGGTAGCGTGAATTTTCTTCCCAAAGGACAGCTAGAAAACCGGAGTTTGTACACTCCTGGAAATTGAAATAAGAACACCGTGAATTCATTGTCCCAGGAAGGGGAAACTTTATTGACACATTCGTGGGGTCAGATACATCACATGATCACACTGACAGAACCACAGGCACATAGACACAGGCAACAGAGCATGCACAATGTCGGCACTAGTACAGTGTATATCCACCTTTCGCAGCAATGCAGGCTGCTATTCTCCCATGGAGACGATCGTAGAGATGCTGGATGTAGTCCTGTGGAACGGCTTGCCATGCCATTTCCACCTGGCGCCTCAGTTGGACCAGCGTTCGTGCTGGACGTGCAGACCGCGTGAGACGACGCTTCATCCAGTCCCAAACATGCTCAATGGGGGACAGATCCGGAGATCTTGCTGGCCAGGGTAGTTGACTTACACCTTCTAGAGCACCTTGGGTGGCACGGGATACATGCAGACGTGCATTGTCCTGTTGGAACAGCAAGTTCCCTTGCCGGTCTAGGAATGGTAGAACGATGGGTTCGATGACGGTTTGGATGTACCGTGCACTATTCAGTGTCCCCTCGACGATCACCAGTGGTGTACGGCCAGTGTAGGAGATCGCTCCCCACACCATGATGCCGGGTGTTGGCCCTGTGTGCCTCGGTCGTATGCAGTCCTGATTGTGGCGCTCACCTGCACGGCGCCAAACACGCATACGACCATCATTGGCACCAAGGCAGAAGCGACTCTCATCGCTGAAGACGACACGTCTCCATTCGTCCCTCCATTCACGCCTGTCGCGACACCACTGGAGGCGGGCTGCACGATGTTGGGGCGCGAGCGGAAGACGGCCTAACGGTGTGCGGGACCGTAGCCCAGCTTCATGGAGACGGTTGCGAATGGTCCTCGCCGATACCCCAGGAGCAACAGTGTCCCTAATTTGCTGGGAAGTGGCGGTGCGGTCCCCTACGGCACTGCGTAGGATCCTACGGTCTTGGCGTGCATCCGTGCGTCGCTGCGGTCCGGTCCCAGGTCGACGGGCACGTGCACCTTCCGCCGATCACTGGCGACAACATCGATGTACTGTGGAGACCTCACGCCCCACGTGTTGAGCAATTCGGCGGTACGTCCACCCGGCCTCCCGCATGCCCACTATACGCCCTCGCTCAAAGTCCGTCAACTGCACATACGGTTCACGTCCACGCTGTCGCGGCATGCTACCAGTGTTAAAGACTGCGATGGAGCTCCGTATGCCACGGCAAACTGGCTGACACTGACGGCGGCGGTGCACAAATGCTGCGCAGCTAGCGCCATTCGACGGCCAACACCGCGGTTCCTGGTGTGTCCGCTGTGCCGTGCGTGTGATCATTGCTTGTACAGCCCTCTCGCAGTGTCCGGAGCAAGTATGGTGGGTCTGACACATCGGTGTCAATGTGTTCTTTTTTCCATTTCCAGGAGTGTATTTCTACGATAATACCTACCAAAGTGGAGTCTTATTGCTAGAAAGATTACTTTTGGTGGAGCTGTAGACGGTAACATTCTCCATCGTTCAGAATGGCTACTGAGGAGCAATCACCGTTATCTGCGCTAAAGGTAAACAAGAAAGAAGTATGGGCTTTAGAAGCGTTCTTTGTCTTTTCTCAGTATTGTAACAGGTTTCTCCCGTTTGATGAGTAGTCGGAAAATCTGTCACATTCAGGAGTCGCAGTCAATTCCTACTATTACTAAGGATTTGTCTTTGGCGGCATGACTGGAAAAAGGAACACTCATCCTCGCAAATGAAGCAGAGAAGCTGCTAGATGCGAAGTGCCGGCCGCGGTGGTCTAGCGGTTCTGGCGCTGCAGTCCGGAACCGCGGGACTGCTACGGTCGCAGGTTCGAATCCTGCCTCGGGCGTAGGTGTGTGTGATGTCCTTAGGTTAGTTAGGTTTAAGTAGTTCTAAGTTCTAGGGGACTTATGACCTAAGATGTTGAGTCCCATAGTGCTCAGAGCCATTTTTGAACCAAGATGAGAAGAAGCGGCAACTGTTTGGGAAAACCGACATGTCGAGCAGTAGATGTGACGACTACACGTCTGTCAATATTGACATCCAGCAAAGCGACACCGCTAACTGAGTGTACTCGCGAGGTGTGAACGCTATATCATAATTGGTATTATATGACCAGTAAGTACTGATAAAATTATCCTCCACGGTTATTCTATTTTACTCAATTTATGATCAATAGTCTATTGCGAAACACTAGAGGTTCCATCCCCTTGGCTCAGCTACCGTCGTACAGAGTAACATAGTAGCAATTGCGTCCACGAAATAATGGACTAACTCACCCAAGAATAAACTGGCCTCCGGGGAGAAAACTGGTTTATCGTATCGAAAATATCTAAAAGCTGTGGAGCAGAAAAAGACCAATCTCTGCAGAAAAGTTTTCTCTAGCGTTGCTTGTGGATAAACAGTATCTGACATTCATCACTTCCACCGTGCATTATTAAACATCTTTACACAAAACAATCCGTCTGCAGTCGATATTTACGCTGCTGTAATACAGCCAAGAAATGGTGTACAAATAACAATTGGGCAAACATATTCTCCAGCTGACTGATAGTAGAAAATACGGAAAGGTATCTCTGAAGACATTCTAGGATAGGTGTCGCCGGCCGCGCTAGCCTAGCGGTTCAGGCGCTTCAGACCGGAACCGCGCGACTGCTACGGTCGCAGGTTCGAATCCTGCCTCGGGCATGGATATGTGTGATGTCCTTAGGTTAGTTAGGTTTAAGTAGTTCTAAGTTCTAGGGGACTGATGACCATAGATGTTAAGTCCCATAGTGCTCAGAGCCATTTGAACCATTTGTCCACTTCCTCACCATTAATCACAGTTGCAAAGCTACCTAAAGAACGTAAACAAAGAAGTGCTGGTTCCACTTTGTCGCATGTCAAACATATAGTTTTAGGCATCTACTACTACCATCTTTGAGTTATGGTCGTAGTAGAAGTATCTATAGTACGAATCCAGTACAAAAAATAAGAAAATAACATAATTTGCTTTAGTCAGTCCTACGAGGAGACTTCAAAAAAAGTAAGTCACACATTTCATTTCTTCGTACAATAAGAGCGACTCAGTGTCGTTAAGAGAGAACATATTCTGCGTTTCCTGCAGACAGTTCTGCTTCAGTGCCGATAACAGGTGCGAGGTTAGCCGCGGGGTCTCAGGCGTCTTGTCACGGTCCGCGCCGCTCCCCCCTTCAGGGGTTCGAGTCCTCCCTGGAGCATGGGTGTGTGTGTCATCCTTAGCGTAAGTTAGATTAAATAGTGTGTAAGCTCATGAACCGATGACCTCAGCAGTTTGGTCCCATAACACCTTACCACAAATTTCCAATTTTTAACAGGTGCAAGGGAAATTAAGTAGCAGCTGGAATTGTTCTCCGAAGCTGAAGTATGACTGACAGTACCGTTCTTGTGCTCGAAAGATTCACCGTGAAATTCTGGCGTTGTATGAATCAAAAGCAATGCCGCGTCCAGCCGTAGTGAAGTAGTGTCAACAATTTGACCAAGGCCGCACAGAGGTGGGCGATGGTAACAGGAAGGAAGGTCATCGACAAGGACCAGAAACAAATGCCCATGCTATCGATGATGATGATGATGTTTGGTTTGTGTGGCCCTCAACTACGCGGTCATCATCGTCCGTACAAAGTCCCAGTTCTTTCACTGTCCAATTATTTACACAGTTCAATCGAGCCACTGTCACGAATGATGAGGACGAGGATTAAACAGCTCATGAATCGCAGAGATGCTGCATATCGAGCATACAAGATACACCCTACACCTGAAAATCACGCTGTATACAAGCAGAAACGAAACAAAGTCAGTCAAGCGGTGAGAAACGCTTAGCTCAGACATGCCCGTACACTAGCTGACAATAGATGTAGACCAGCTATCCTGTGGAAAAATCTCCGTAGTCTCACTACTGTCAAGAAAGCCATAATGCGGATTAGATCAGCATCTACTGGACATGATGGTATCACTATCCAGATGGTAAAACTTATTATTGACCAACTACTGCCCTCTATAACAGACATTTTCAACGATTCATTAATCACAAGTGTTTTCCCTGAGGCCTGGAAACTGGGACAAATTAAGCCACTGCCTAAAAAGGACATCGCCACAGCAGCCTCTGACTACCGCCCCATCTGCCTTCTTCCTGCACTATCAAAGGCCTTAGAATATATAGTTCATGACCAGCTCACCAACTACCTAACTACTAACAACCTATTAGACGAATATCAATCAGGTTTTCCGTAAACATCGAAGCACAACATCCGCTCTGATAAAGGTGACAGATGACCTGAAACTTGCCATGGACAGACAAGAAGCGACTATCATTTGCTTCTTGGATTTCAGCAAAGCATTTGATACTGTCGACTTCGACATCTTACTAGCCAAACTTAGCGGTCTAAATTTCTCACCAAGCACAGTGCAATGGTTTCGCTCATACATGACGTCTCGTCAGCAACGCGTCCTGTCTGGGGATATAAAATCACAATGGCGGCAGGTAGTGTCAGGCGTTCCCCAAGGCTCAGTATTAGGTCCTATACTCTTCTCTCTCTATGTCAATGATGTGTCATCGATCCTGACCTATTGCAAATACCATATGTATGCTGATGACCTTCAGTTGTATCTAAGTGCGAAACCAAGCAATCTCAAGAAAGCTATTGAAAATTTCAATACTGACCTCGACGCACTGTCAAAATGGGCACAGGACATAGGTCTAAAACTAAACCCATCTAAAACCCAAGCGGTACTTGTTGGTCACTCTAAGCTCATTAGCCCAAAACATTGGGAATCCGTACCACCTCTTATCCTAAATGGAACAATTATTAACTTCTCGCCCTCAGCAAAGAGTTTGGGAGTAATAATAGATGAAAATCTAAATTGGACAGAGCACGTAACTGCAGTGTGCAAAAAAGCATCAGCATCCCTTCATGTCCTACAAAAATATAAAAAACTCTTCCCTTTCGATCTGAAAAAGAAATTAGTACAAACGCTTATACTCCCAATCATTGACTACAGCGATATTATCCTACAAGGCCTCTCTCAGGAAAATTCCCGACGTCTAGAACTGGTCACGAATGCCTGCGTCCGATATATCTGTGACGTTCGACTTTTTGATCACATTTCACCAGCATATGCAAAATTGTCCTGGCTGCGTGCAGACAAACGCAGAGATTTCCATACACTCTGTCTCATCTACTGCCTTATAAATGTACACTGTCCCTCATATCTCTCCTCGTCCCTAACACTCATGTCGGAACAACATGACAGAAACACACGTTCCCATCATAATAAAATCCTCTCCGTTCCACTGCATCGCTCAGTCACCTTCTCCAAGTCCTTTACAGTAGCGGGAACCCGACTCTGGAATAACCTCCCTCGTTATGTTAGAGAACTTAAAAACATGACCGGCTTCAAAAAACAGTTAATGACGTACCTACTTAAGCAACAGTAATGCCTTCCTCTGTACATGAGTGCACTTCACCTCATTACTTCCCTCTCTCCCCCTCCTTAAATCTCCCTTACCAAAAACTCGCTATACTAGTAAACATCTACTTTACACACCAAAATATTAATGTACATCTGCACAAACCTTCATTACTATTGCGAATCTTTCTCATGTTTGTCATTATTATTTGATTTTTTTTACTGTTATTATTATTGCTTTCACCATAATCTGTATGTATAGCACCTGATGTAAAAATACTGCCAGCATTTACTTTATTAGGTCTTAGTCATGTTTATCATTATTATTTGATTTTTTGTTTTACTGTTATTATTATTGCTTTTATCATAATCTGTATGTAGAGCAACTGTTGTAAAAATACTTCCGCATTTACTTTATTAGGTCTTAGTCACTAGTCTTTATTCATATTGTCACTAGAGTAAGCTAATTTTCTCATTTAAACTATGTTCATGATGTTACTCTGATGTGTGAAATGCTGCATGTGTGGAACACTGGTCCGATGTAAGAGAGGGCCTGATGGCCCTAATCTGATCAGGTTAAATAAATAAATAAATGATGGGGACAACACAAACACCCAGTCCCCGTGCAGACAAAATCCCCAACCCGGCCGGGAATCGAACCAGGGACGCCCCAAGCAATCGAGGAACTGATTCATATGAATCGCAAATATTCCAACGATTAGGACGTTTACTCAGGGGTTCTCGAATGTCTCCGTGATCAATGATCGGATTTATTTGGTATAGCAATTAATATTTGGATGAACTTTCCGACTGTTGTTTACAGAGTTCTGATGACCATACTAAAAAAGGCTATCGTATATCTGTGTCATTTTCAATAGTAGCGCATCATTCAGTAAAAGTTACTCGTCATGCCATAATAATGCGTAAAGTCCACTCGAAACAACGGCTCTGTAAGGGGAGGAAAGGCCATAGACCTTTAGACTCAGGTGAAACCAACAGGACCACAAACAAGTGGAGATAGCAATACGACGGCGTAACTAGAGGCGGGATGAACGCTCGATGTATATTCCGTGACCACAACCAGCGGCTGGTGCAGTGGCGACGCACTTCATATCTCCTTCTGTGTTTTATTTTGTGTTTTCTCTTACCATATTTTAGTTTAATTTCTTCTATTTTTCAACATAGTTTATATCTTGAAGACAGGATAGAAACAATTTGCATAAACTGTCATTACGAGGGAAGTCATAGTGCAGTAGAGTCTCAGCGGAAAAATGCGCCATTTGTTGTGGGACATCGTGGAATATTCCTGTAGCTTCATGGAGATCCGATAGGTGGCGACAGTGTGCACAGCCTTAACAATGGTGTTTGTAACTGAGGTAGATTCAAATCAGAGAGCAGTCATTGAGTTTCTTTTGGCGAGAAACCAAATCATTGCAAATATTCGTAGCCGCTTGCAGAACGTCTACGGAGACCTGGCGGTGAACGAAAACACGTTGATTCGTTGGGCGAATCTTATCTTACCACCTCTTCAAAATGGCGCAAACCTATCCTATCTCCTGTGTGCCGGCTGACCGCACACAGCTGTGACTCCTGGAGTGTTGGATTTCAGCTTGTTGGTCTCCACAAAAATGAAAATGAACTGATCCTCCACTACGACAACGCAAGACCTCTCACAAGTCTGCCCACCTGAGAGGAGCTTACAAAACTTCCTTGGACTGTTCTTCCTTACCCGCCCACAGCCCGGATCTCACACATTCTGATTTTCCTTTTTTCTTTGCAATGAAGTATGCACTCCACGGGACCAGTACGTGGATGACGGCGAGGTTATTAATGCAGCGAGACGTCGGCTCCGAAGACGACCAGTAATGCGATCCTGTAGGCGTAGAGATCCTCCGAGCCGGCCGTTGTGGCCGAGCAGCTCTACGCGCTTCAGTCTGGAATCGCGCGACCGCTACGGTCGCAGGTTCGAATCCTGCCTCGGGCATGGATGTGTGTGATGTCCTTAGGTTAGTTAGGTTTAAGTAATTCTAAGTCCTAGGGGACTGACGACCTCAGATGTTAAGTCCCATAGTGCTCAGAGCCATTTGAACCATCAGACCCTCCCAGTGAGGTGGCGTAAGGCCGTCACATTGAACGGCGATGGCGATTATGTGAAAAACAGGGTTTTGTAGCCAGAAGAGTGGGAAATAATACGGTGTATTGGAATCTTAAATAAAACCAACCTGCTTTCAGAAAACCTGTGTTGCATTACTTATTGCAAGCCTCTCCTATTACTACATACATTTTTATTACACTGTCAAACCACACTGTATATGTAAACTGTGATTTAATTCTGTAATTACTCTAACTGTGATTATTACTCGTGTCGTAACTGTAGAAAATAGTATCCCTCATAGTAGTCAGACGTCAGACCATAACGTTCTGAGAGCAAATAAAAAAATAAATAATATCTAGGTTGATAAACATGAACGAAGTGCTATAACGGACTCTTATTCATTTATTAATTCCCCGTGCTTTGTAGATCCCAGAAAAAAGCAGAAACTTCGGAAATCATGAAAGTTCAGTCTGTATTCTGAATCGAAAATAACCTATAATTACAGTGCCCAGAATTGTTCAATCGTACGCCAGCTGAAGTTAATCAATGAAAGTAGAAGGAAAGCAGTTATTTTCAATAGGCTCCTGCCTCTTCAGACTGCTTATCTGCTGTTGACAGCTTAATATTTGGTCGGTAGAAATGGTGTTTTCAAAGAAAGTTTTATTTACATCCGGATATACTTTCTATTTATTATACATTCATACTCGTTACACAGTTTTATAGCAAACACTGCTGCTTGCCATTCACCTAAAAAAGTTTTTAACCCATATATTCAGATATTATGATGACTCATATTCTCCATTGATAAACAGTAACAAAGCTCTATGGTGTAAACTGAGAACACAGTGAAGTTCGTTGGAAGCAACCTTTTTAATAAGCTACGAATGTTTACGTAAGTACTAGTGTTTCATGGCATTTGTCGGAGGACACAGGGGGAAAAAAAATGGTTCAAATGGCTCTGAGCACTATGGGACTCAACTGCTGAGGTCATTAGTCCCCTAGAACTTAGAACTAGTTAAACCTAACTAACCTAAGGACATCACAAACATCCATGCCCGAGGCAGGATTCGAACCTGCGACCGTAGCGGTCTTGCGGTTCCAGACTGCAGCGCCTTTAACCGCACGGCCACTTCGGCCGGCACAGGGGAAAATGTGACCTGATATTAATCGGGAATTAGTAAACTTAGGGATGCTCAGAATACTTTCAATGTAGCGGACTGTTGGTAAACGATTCTCGTTCGGCGCCGCTAAATTAATAGAAATAAAGCTGACGAACAGCTGAGAAGAGTGCACCGCTATAAAGGGAGGTACTATTGATACGCACGGGCTTCAGGATATGATACGATGTTGATGCTGTACAGCGTAAAATCCGCCAGACGGTACAGGCTACAGTTTGGCCGCCCCTGAGACGGACAATCGCGTTCTCGGCCAGACGCACGCATGCACTCACTTATCCGAGAACTGGGCCCGCTGTCGTTTACAGCGCGCTTCGGACTTTCAATTTCTGGTGACCCGAAGGGGCACCAAACAGGATCTGCTCTTCCTTCCCCCCCATGCTGCGGCTTTCGATCCACCAACCCACTTCTCTCAGTCATTAAGTGCTAGACGTATCGGTATTTACGCATTGTAAAGCGCAGTATTACTGTCCCACAAATATTCATGAGGCTCGCAGGAGGTCCTGGGACCACGCAGCGCGAGCGACCAATCGTCGTCGCTTGCGCAATTCCAGTTTTCACCCGGGAGGCAGTAAAAAGCGGACGAAACGCCGCCGACAGTGGCATGTGTGTGTGTGTGTGTGTGTGGGTATGTATGTGTGTGTTTGGAAGCACCGCTCCGGCAGCTGAAACGCTCTGTTCTTTTCTTTGAATTCTGTTCACCTCGTTGCGTTAGTTCTTAGAAATTTAGAGAACCACCTCAGCCATGCTGAGTCACCGTCCAAACAATGAAAACTTCCTTCTGCATGTCAACATCAAATGCTCGTCACTTAAAACGGAGCTCACGTGTGACGCTAGCACTTTTCAATCTGATCGCTTCTCGTTCGTGGTGACCATTTCGAAGTGTAAATGGAATATTTATTTGTGTAGACGTCCTGTCTTCGTCTTAACACCTACTAGTTTCCGAAGCCTTAATGTGCACTGGTGATCATTAAAATTGTAAGACCATGAGAAGGTTACGTTAGAAACGTCAAATTTGCATTGAGACTAACCTTAGTCGATTACGAAGAGTGCTGCTATCGGCCGTCGATGTACCGCTCGCGAGTTGGCGAGCGTACAGCAAAGACTTGAACGAAGAAATCTCGGACAGGTGGAGAAAGCTGTGGATGAGCAACTGAATGAGTGGTTTACCACGGAGAGGACTGCAGTGCTTCGTCGAAGCTGCTTTGTTTACGGCAGGCACGAGGTGGTGTGGTGCCAAAGTATACTTTTAAACTTAGTAGACACCAGTGGAAGCCGAACAATATTGTGACCTGTTATTAAGCAGTCGTGTCTGGTCTTACATAGAGATACGATGCTCAGCGTGGATGAAGTCCCTCGGTGCAGCAGTTCGAGTTTGCCGTTGCAACCGTAATGGGTGGGGGAATTTGGAGGCTCGCTATAAGTGGAATACAATAGATGCTAAGCGTCTTTAATTGGTGTCGCACTGGGAAACCGTTGTGAACCGACAGAACGTTATTCTAATGTAATGATAATTAAATCAAGATCCTACGCTGCCGATAGACGTTCATATACATCAACGGGACAGTTGAAAATGTGTGCCCCGATCGGGACTCGAACCCGAGATCTCCTGCTTACATGGCAGACGCTATATCCAGCTGAACCACCGAGGGGACAGAGGATAGTGCGACTGCAGGGACTTATCCCTTGCGCGCTCCCCGTGAGACTCACATTACCAACTTAATGACACACACTACATTCGCAGTGCCCCTGCCCATTACACTCATTACTCGCGGAAGACGATCTTACCGAGTCCCGTAAGGGTTCGGGGAATGCGTGTGCATCCAGCACAGAAGAACAAGGTGAACGGCTGGTTAGCCTTAACTATATGAAGATGGTATCTGTTCTTTCAGACATGTCCGAAAGAACAGATTCCATCTTCATATATTATTCTAATGTTGTTGAACAGAACTGAGCTAGCTTTGCTTCTGCATGAAATGGGTGAGCATCTCCAAGTCTATAAAACTTCGTTTATTGGATGATCTTTAATTGTTTAGTGTGGTTTGTCCTGCTCGTAACAGCACTGAACATTATTAGTCTTATGTTAATTTGTTATGTCAATGTGCTGGTTGTTTTTCAAAAAATATATGTTTTATTTTCGTATTTAAATTAAAGTTCCTTTTAAAGATTTTGTGTGATTTCCATATTGTCGAACTGTCTTAAAGCGGGTCGAGTTTATTGGAACACACCCTTGTTTAGTAAGCTTAAACTAGGGATCATTGGTCCTTGAGGTTATCATCGCAACAGTTCACTAACTGTTTGTTATTGGGCGGGTACTGGTAGAGCATATTGATTTTCAAGCAAAGTAATGCTCAGCAATTTTGCGACGGCATTGCCTGACACCACGTATGTTTTATTTAAAGCTTTCTTATTTATGAGAGTATTTTATTAAGTATAATTATTGTCATTTTGTTATACCATCCTAAGCTCGGGGTGAGTTGATGGCTTGTGAAATGATTTTGTGTGTTGTCACATGTATGCTCGTTTGTTGCCTTAGAAGTATCCTGGTCCAACCTGTAATTAGTGTCCATGATACGGCAGGGGGCCGCTGTTGGCATAGTGTGGGGCCTGGCAGGGTACTTCGGCCGTCTGTAACAGTCTCTAAAGTTAACACTGTTTTTTATTAGCTATTTACTGATGTAAAAGATTTTGATGGAGAGTTGTGAATACAAAATTGTAGCCTGTAGGTTATGTTACTGTGCACTTCCGAATTTCGATGTAATTTTGTTCTTTCTCTTGTGTTCATGGTTGTTCGTGGACTGTATTTAATTCGTTTGAAATTTATTCCTAAATTGATACATGTATAGCTTAGTCTCAAGAAAGTGTCACATTTTTAAGTCATATTTTATTAATGAAAGAGAGGTACAGTTCAGTGCGAAGTGAATTACATGGTTGGATATGCAGATTGTTAACATTTAAGTGCAGCCGCACAAATTTGGCAAGAGTAACGCAAGATACATCCTACATACAAGGGAATGTTATGCAGTGGGTTTCGTTTTCAGAAATGTCGTTTGATTGTTGTTTGTTTGTAACAATATGCCTCTTGTATGAAGGAGAATCCTCTACCAGCGCGACAGCCGCAGGATCGTGACCTATAGGGAGTACGGTTTATCGTTCCTCGATACAGTTGCCCACGTTGGTCGGGATGCCACGACTGTCACGTACCTGTGGGTTCAGGAGGCATACTCAGAAGGGGTAAAATACAAGGAGCGGAAGGCTATTTAGAAACTGTACATAAATCAGACGGCAGTTATAAGAGTCGAGTGGCATGGAAGGGAAACAGTGGTTGAAAAGGAAGTGAAACAGGGTTGTAGCCTATCCCTGATATTCAATATGTACATTGAACAAGCAGTAAACCAAAGTAACCCAAAAAACTAGGAGTAGGAATTAAAGTTCAGGGAGAAGAAAAAAAAAAACTTTGAGGTTTGCCAATGACATTGCAATTCTGTCAAAGATTGTAGAGGACTCGGAAGAGCAGTTCAACAGAATGGACAGTGTCTTGAAGGGATATTAGATGAACATCGACAAAAGTAAAACAAGGATAACGAATGTAGTCGAAATAATCGGGTGATGCTAAGAGAATCAGATTAGGTAACGAGACACTTAAAGTAGTCGATGAGTTTCTATTTGGCCACTAAAATCACTGATGATGGTCGAAGTAGAGAGGATATAAAACGTAGACTGGCAATGGCAATAAAAGCGTTTCTGAAAAAGAGAAATTTGTTAAATCGAATATAGATTTAAGTGTTAGTAAGTCTTTTAGGAAGGTATTTGTCTGGAGTGCAGCCATTGCTGGAAGTGAAACATGCTCGATAAACAGGTTAAATAAAAAAAGGATAGAAGATTTGGGAATGTGGTGCTACAGAAGAATGCTGAAGATTAGGTGCCGGCCGCTGTGGCCGAGCGGTTCTAGGCGCTTCAGCCCGGCACCGCGCTGCTGCTACGGTCGCAGGTTCCAGTCCTGCCTCGGGCATAGATGTGTGTGATGTCCTTAGGTTGGTTAGGTATAAGTAGTTCTAAGTTCTAGGGGACTGATGACCTCAGATTTTAAGTCCCATAGTGCTCAGAGCCACTTGATCGATCCACCAACAGGTCGATACGTCTTCCCTTCTGACGCGGATGGAATACAAAACTGGTGCGCTATGCCTACTTTCAAGAAGGTAGGCAGTGAAGATAGATCTTTCTGCCACATTTTTACGATAGAATGCGACACGTTCGCTAACCCTTGTTTCCAGTCGCCTATCAGTTTGTCCCACATAGAAAGCATCACAGTGGGACCTAAGGAACGGATTTTTCCTTTATAATCTTTTTTTTTTTAAACTGCAACTGTTTCTCGTGGTACAAAACTCCCCATATCATTTTTTTTTTAAACTGCGGCACCCTGTTCCTAACTTTAGGTAGTATGTTAAACAAATATACTAATTATTGCTAGTACCACTATTGTTGAGACTGTTTTCTGTCAGCCTTTTGTTCACTGAGTTATTATACATGTTGTCGACGTAATTATGCTGGTAGTATAGTTCCTCACCTTAGCAATATATTGTACTGCATTCAGCTCAGCTTCATGCGCCGTGCTGTGGAATTTTTAACGATCAGCTGATGGTGAAATCAAAGTACTTTTTCTTGTACTGACTGGGGCGGTTTCAAGTGTAATTTTGTTGGTAAAGGTGCTCTTCCTGTAAATCACAAATGCATGCTTCTCGTTTTAAATAGTAAGATTGAAATTTAGTACGTTAATTGGTCTACTTGACTCCATGTCACATGTGAATTCGGTTATACTATGTAGGCCATTGACCTTGGTGACCATCTTTTTCGTTAGCTGCAGTTAACACGAAAGTATCATCAAAGCATCTGCAGTAGCATTTTACTCTACTTGTCACGTCTGGATTGTGTCGAAAATATGCTCCAAATGACTAATGAATATATCAGTGAAAAGGCCTGAAGGGGGCCACCCATTCTTAAACCATCTTTCCGTAAAAATATATAGTCACTGAATTTAAAATAATTATTCAGGGTGTATCAGAAAGAATCATCCGCTTAAAAATCTCATAAATATTACATTATTTAAAATATATGCCTGAAAACGCTAGGTAGCAACAATGCGCGCGTTCTTCATTTCTAGTAAAACTGGTGTCGGAACAACAGAAAGCGTTTTGTGTTCTACGCCGGGCCGTCCCCGAGTGTCTGACACAGACGTCGAACATGCCCCCGATGTCCTTCTGACGTGTGTTGTGTCGACGTTTACATATGAAACCATACAAAATTCAGCTACTGCAAGCTCCTCGCGAAGGTGGCAAACAACATCTAGTAGAGTTCTGTAATTTCGTTCTTGGCAAGTGCTTAGTGTTTAGTGACGATGCAACATTCCATTTAAATGGAAAGGTGAACCGTCATAATCTGAGAATATGAGATACGGAACAACCACATAAGTTGTGCAACATGAGAGGAACTCTCTAAAATTTAATCGGTTTTGAGCAGTGTATGGTCCCACAGTTGGAGACTGATTCGAACGACTTCATTTACTAACAGGATGGGGAACCGCCACACTGGCATCTGAAAGTGCGGGAATTTTTTAATCAAAGGATTACTGAACGATGGATCAGTAGCCCTGGATCATTACATTACTGGCCTCCAAGGTCACAGGGCCTGACTGTATGTGATTATTTATTGTTGGGATTTGTAAAAGATTCTGCTTACGTGCCTGCGTTGACAACAACAATGAATGAACTGAGGCATCGCATAACATCAGCTGTGGGCCGTGGATGCTGCAGCTCAAGATATGCGCGCTGCAGTGTGGGAACAATTTTAATAGCGCATTGACAGATGCCCTGCATGTCAAGGGAACATATGTAACACATATGAAAAGGTATGAAAAATAAACTTTGTGAGTTCCCCGTTCATCAAGAAACAAAATTCATTGTATATGTTTCTTACTTTCAGAAATTTAGATGTGCCAAATCGGATGATCCTTTTTGATACATCCTGTACTCTAAAATTAATGTAAGTAACTCTATGCACTCACTGATTTCATGATTGAATAGTTTGGTTTGTGTCACATTGTTTTGCTTAATGGATTCATTGGTGTAATTAATCCGAATTTTTGTATACAAATTAGTTATATATAATGAAACTAATTTCATGTAACTTGACACTGGCACATTTTAAATTTTTCCACCTAATTTGTAACTATTTCTCTTGAAGTAGACTATCGATGGTTAAAAACAAAGTACTATTTTTTAAAAATCGAAGCATAGCTTTGCCACTTTACCAGAAGTGTCACTTCTACTGTTAATAATCAGCCTAATATGCAAATCTTTTCATGGAACTAAATTTGTGCAACAGTTCCGCCCACTGCTGCCAAGAGGATTACGAGGCGACTTCCGAGGCTTTCATGGGCCTACAGGGATCGCGGAAAGGAGTGCCTGTGAGGTGGTGAAGAAGGAAGGTTTCAGCTGGCAACAGGAGCGAGGTGTCCATTCTGAGCAGAGAGGCTGAGTGGGCGCTTCCAGAGCAGTGCACGGCAGAGTGCCCGACGCCGGCGCTGTGGCTACGCGAGAGTGCGGAAAGGTGGCGTAGTGGAAGGCTGTAGACTGGGCGAAGGAATAGTCAGGGCATGAGGGGTGGCAAAAGAAAGATTTTCAGAACATTAACTGGTGATGGGTGCTTGCTCCACGGAGATGACTTCAACATACAGTCCGGTCTAGTTTCGTGCTATTCGCCGCAACTTCACTCCCTATTGCTCTGCAGCCAGTTCCTTACTTAATGTTTGTTACTGGCACCAAGAGACTTGAAAAGAGTTGTTTACTTATTGTTTAGCGTTATATTGCTTCTACCCGTCGATTTGTTCTTGCTAGCGTTGTATCGAATTAAACATTGTTTGCTCTAGGTGCAAATCCATCATTTATACCTGTGAGTACGGGGATGTAAGGAGAGAATAGATTAGAGTGGTACAGTTGGCCTGAACTTGTTCAGTGACTGTGTCCAGTTTTAAGACTTTTTCACGTAAGTATTGTAACTAGTCCTAGTGGATGCTGTACCTTTTGCTTAGCTCTGTTCGATTAGGTTTTTGTCATCACCAATTTTTCTTGCCAGCTTCATTATAGTTGTATTACACTTGTACCAGGTTTTCCAGAACTTGCTTGTTTCTTTATCGTTCAAAAGTTAACATCCACTGGCGTTAGATCCAAGGATTATCGTTTCAACTTATTCAAGATGGTTCAGATGGCTCTGAGCACTATGGGACTTAACATATGAGGTCATCAGTCCCCTAGAACTTAGAACTACTTAAACCTAACTAACCTAAGAACATCACAGACATCCATGCCCGAGGCAGGATTCGAACCTGCGACCGTAGCAGTCACGCGATTCCACACTGTAGGGCCTAGAACCGCTCGGCCACAGCGGCTGGAGTTTCAGCTTATTCTTGTTGTTATTTGTGGGGTTTAAATTATTTATTAATATTGTCAATGGCTATTTTAAATACCTTGTGAACATGTACAATGCAGTGTGTAATCCTGTGATATTTTGAAGAACTGTCTAGTTTTGTGAATTGTTTATTGTGCGTTTAATAAATTTATTCTATTTATATGTTTTAGAAATAGCTGTGACTGCGCTATTTGCGCAGCGACCTGCAGAGGTGCTCATCCAGTGTTGTGAACCGGTGCGGTTGATAGCAAAAGGAAGCTAACTGGACTCTTGCTGGCATTTTTAATTGCACTGGAAACTTTTGGGCAACCATTTGTATCTTGTTACTTAATAAGAGCAGTGCAGATTTCTTTTAGTGAAATGTTTATTGTGCAAATGAGGTTTATTTGACGGCCTAGCTCTACCATTCCCCAAGCACTTAGTTCACTGGCCATTTTGGGCTCAGCAATGTATATTGTATATTCTTGCGTATCGTCTTGTGTTTGGAATACTACTACAATGTGAATTTGCAGTGACAATAAGCATGGCTCATGGTCAATGAGAGGGGGAGGGGGGAGGAGACGATGGACAGAGAGAGGGTGAAAGAGGAGGAGATGGACAAAGAGAGAGAAGGTGGACATGGACAGAGAGTAGAAGAAGATTCGCTACAGTGCTTGTGCCACAGACAAAATTAATATCCTCTCTGGAATCGTATGTTATAAAACAAGAGATATTCAAACTTCTATTTGTGCATTATACGTGACATACTCGCACATGGACGAAGCCGCAAGGAAAAAACTAGTTCATTCATATTTGTGAGTTATGGGACAAACATTCATTATAATTTTCGTTACCAAGGAATCAAACAGAATCGCCAAATCTACTTACTTACTCCAGGGCACTTGGGTCCTCTGAGGACCTTTTCGTTTCGGTCTTCAGTACGCCTGCGCCACCTCCCCACTCCCACTGCTCTCAGGTCAGCTTCCTCATCTTCCAGCCATCTCACACGTCGTCGTTCTCTCCTTTTCTACCACCAGGATGTCCCATCATCGGGTTCTTCTGGAGCCTTTCTTCTGTCATCCGCCAGACATGTCCTCACCATCTTAGCTTTCCCATTTTGACTGAGGTTACCAAATCAGGTTCTTTGTACAGAAACCTTATTTTTTCATTACTCCTAATTCTCCATACCTCTCCTTCTTTTACAGAACCAAAAATCTTCCTCAGCGCTTTACTTTCCTAGATATTTAGCTTCTTCTCCAAAACCTCCGTCAGTATCCTTGCCTCACTGCCATACCTGAGAACTGGTTTGATTATAATTTTGAAAAGTGTCAGCCTTAATTTCCTACTTAGGTTTTCACTTTTGAGCATGGAGTATATTGCTCTATATGATCTATTCGCAGCCTTAATTCAGTTTGCTATATGGTAAAATCTAGCCGTCATAATGATCTCGATTTGTAATATTTTCGCAAAGTATTACTTTACATACTATGTGGTTTCGCCAATATTGAATTTAATTTTTTTATTTATCTCTGGACAAGCGTTAGAAATTTGTAAAGAATGAATGACGTAACAGCAGTCAAACACAATCCAATATCCTCTAGTAATATTAATGATCTACACATTGATGAGTAATTCAGTAGCATGTACCGGTACTACTTCATAGATATTATGTGATGCAGATTCGCACTCAAGAGCGACAACTCTATTAGGCCGAGATAGTAACGGTTACGATTTGTTTCAGGGCATAGTCCTGACGACAGAGGTGTCTGCATGGTGTAAGAGTCGTATCGTTACAGTAGTCTGTTTGTGCAGTTTAGAGCCTTTAATGTGTGTACTGGAGTCATCTGTACGCTGGGAGAAGCCGTACTTTTCTTCTGCTCTAATTTTCTGCTGCTTGGTGGTACATTTTATGTTTACATCATTAGTTGTTGTGATATGCAAGCCAGCTGGTCTTGAAATTTTTCTGGGTGTCTACATTAACCTGTTCTAATATTCTAGCAAACTAAAATCCGAACAGGTCCCGGAAGGCCCAGTGGTACCGACCGATCTCCGTATCATCCTCAGACGATAGGATATGGAAGGACATGTGGTGAACACTCCGCTCTCCCAGCTATTGTCAGGTTTGCTGTCAGGAGCCACTATTCCTTCATCAAGTAGAGCCTCACTTGGGCTCACAAGGGATGAGTGTACCCCGCTTGCCAATAGTGCTCGATAGTCCCAGTCACCCATTCAAGTGTTAGCCAAGCCCGACAGAGCTAAACTTCAGTGATCTGACGCGCAGCGTTTGACGACTGTGGCAACGCCGGTGGCGTACTAATATTCTACGTACATGAAAACTGACATTTTATATCCCTTGGTTCAAATTGTATATTGTAGATTAATCTAGCTGGTAATTTCTTTTAAAAACAGAGATAAATACCGACTATATTACCTTGTCTTTGTGTCCTAAGACAACTACCAGTTGAATTTAATATAAAGGGTGTTTACGATTTTAAATATTCATGTGAACTTCAGTATATTTCAATGCTCATTTCATTTTGGTTTAGCAGTTGTACCTCAAGTTAATACATCCAGAATTTGGAATCCATACGGAAATTCTATGGTGGTACGTAAACTTACGTGAATGGTGACTTTTACATTCTGTGGTATTGTAATCTATAATATGATTCAATTTATTACTTGATAAAGGATGTGGTGAAAATACTTTGCAAACAAAATCGATCATGATAGTCATAAAATTTTACATCGTTGTTTGGCAGTAAATTCCATCAACAGTATACTGCACATGTTGCCTCACTTCACATTGGCATTTCAACAGAAGACTGTCCTGTGCGTTACGGACTACCTTCAGTACGTAATATCCCGAAAACATTTTAGTGTTGCTACAAATAGCTCTCAAAAAAGGCTCTTAGCACTATGGGACTTAACTTCTGAGGTCATCAATCCCCTAGAACTTAAAACTACTTAAACCTAACTAACCTAAGGACATCACACACATCCATGCCCGAGGCAGGAATCGAACCTGCGGCCGTAGCCGTCGCGCTGTTCCAGACTATAGCGCCTAGAACCTCTCGGCCACTGCGAAATAGCTCTCACTTTCACTACCTAAGAATGAGGTAGTTTTGATAATCGGCTCAAATGGTTCAAAATGGTTCAGATGGCTCTGAGGACTATGGGAGTCAACATCTGAGGTCATCAGTGCCCTAGAACTTAGAACTACTCAAACCTAACTAACCTAAGGACATCTCACACATCTATGCCCGAGACAGGATTCGAACCTGCGACCGTAGCGGTCGCGCAGTTCCGGACTGAAGTGCCTAGAACCGCACGGCCACACGGCCGGCTTTGATAATCGGAATAGTTATGACAGTAATCATTAATACTGAAAATAGGTCACTTAATAGCTTTAGTGAACATAATGTTTTATATCGTCCATAAGATTGGTACACGCCTGCCATAAACGTATTATGGCCTCCGTCACTATTAGGGTGGTGAGAGGGAGAAGGCTGATGCCTTGTTTAAGAACATCTGTTTCTGGATACTGGAAGCGCGCAGCTGTTCTTTGGCGATGATGACTCACTTCGTCTGCGATAACATAAGTGTTTCCAGCTCGAACTGACATAGGAAATTAAATACATCTGTACGTAGCTGGAAAAAGCAATTACGCTGGAACACAAATAAAAGAGGCCGTCGCTGGCAGAGGTAGGAGTCAGGAATTCTGAGAATCGCCGGACCTGCAAGGAGCTTAAGTGGAACATTTAGGCCGAAGGTAAGTGGAACAGACTTTCTGTCACGACCGCGTTGAGGATGACGTGCGTGAGAACAGCACCGCCGGCCGGCCGCGTCCGCGCCGGGTTTCAATTTGTTGGGGCTGCAGCCTTCCTGAGGGGGCCTCCTTGGCCGTACTGCCCAAAGATTACGCGCCTTTCACGTGTAGGTCACGCGCCACGAGCAGCGACTAGCCCCCGACCACGGCTCTGGCTAGCAGTATAGCTTTTCGTAAATCACCGCACTGCCCACAACAGCATAAGGAATAGTGAAATCTCAAGTGATTAGTACTCTCCATCTCATTATATGCCAAGACTGATATGCTGCTCCGTGGAGACTGCCCGTAAGGGCGATGGGTTTCCAAAAGCCTTTTGTTGTCATGATCCGAACACTGGTTACTGTGGTATAGAATTAGTTTCCATTTTGTGTCATCCTCAATACACTACTTGTTACTTAAATCCCAGACCTTCTCATCAAAGAAGGGGTGGCGGAGGGGGGAGTAGGTTGGGGTGAAGAAGAAGTGTAGCGAACGACGTGCGAATTCCCTGATTTTATTCATCCAATATGTCACAGTGAGAGCATTTACTGATTTGCAGCCAGCTATACACATAATTCGAAACATTTACGAGACTTATTCTCGCTGACAATCCTACAAAATGATGAAAGGAAAAGGTTTATCACGAAGAACATTTTTGCTATTTCGCTAATCATGTAGTACACTGCCGCATCAAGAACGGGGTTTTGATGTATTACGTTCTTCACTAAAGTGCACATCATTTACGATGGCGGCCGAGTTCAGGTTCGTTGTGCGCATCTGACGTCACAAAAAACAGTCAGGCAACGAACAGAGAACGACGTTGCCAGAGCTCGACTGCAGTGCAGAGCACGGACGAGTGTCTTCAGTTTTAGAAACGTTCAGTCATAAATAAAGTATGTGAACAAAAGCAATGTCTTGATAGCAGACTTTCTTCTATAGAAAGTTTGGAAACAGCATTCTTTATACCAATTGCTTCTTAGTCTATTAATTAATTAAACCAAACTAGCAATAAGCCTCCTAATTCAGACGATAGCAAGGAAAGGTGTTTCTATCATTTTCACTAACCGCCTTTTCGCAATAAAGAACAGCGGTAATTGTTTATTTCCTATTGTACTTCGACGAAACGTGAGTAATTCATAGTCATACCAACAGTGTTTGTCGGTATTTTGCGTGACATTATAACATTCTCCCGGAACGTTTTCAGACGACGAGCTGCGTTAGCGTAGTGGTTAACGTGTTTAGACGCGATGTTAATGGTTCTGAGTTCAAACCTTGTACGGTGCTTAATATTTTCTTTACTTAAAAACAATGTCGAAGTGCATTACTTCATGAATTTTATTCGCTTGAATGTAATTTTTTGAAATTTCTAGTGGCAACTAAAATCTACCATACGGAAAGCATACGCTATGGACTTTTACCTCTGCAAACTCTTCGAAATTTCGTGCAATGTTTTACTACATTTAATGCTGCACAATAACTGCGTTGAACATCGAAACAAAATTAAGCCATTTATGGGGGGAAGGTATCAGTCAAGACGATGTGTAAAACTCAAATTTTTGGGCCAAATAGTTTCTGTGAAATCGAATGATAAAGTGTGACAAAGCAGTCGAAACACCATGTGTCTGCACAGGCGAGCAGTGCAGTGATGACAAAATCGCGCAACGACGTGGAAGGCGGGGAGCACGTCTCTGTAGCAGCGTAGGGGTTAGCTCGTCCGTGGTGGCTTTACTTCCATAAACTGCGTGCTCCCCCCTAAACGTAAGTTTGCGAACTATAGTATGGCGCAGCCGGCCGGAGTGGCCGAGCGGTTCTAGGCGCTACAGTCTAGAATCGCGCGGCCGCTGTGGTCCCAGGTTCGAATCCTGCCTCGGGCATGGGTGTGTGTGATGCCCTTAGGTTAGTTGGGTTTAAGTAGTTCTAAGTTCTAGAGGACTGATGACCTCAGAAGTTAAGTCCCATAGTGCTCAGAGCCATTTTTTATAGTATGGCGCTGCTTCTCTTGGCGCGTGCAACTGGCAACGCAGCAATCTCCAGCGTCTGGGCCTGCATGCGCGAACCGCCAAGATAAAAGAATTGAACTATAATAATTGTATTCCAGACGCATTTTTGAGACAATTTCACATACACCAGTGAATGTACCTGGAAAATCATATCGTTGTATGAGACATCGTTCAGGAGATATGACATCATAAACACCGAGATGCGTGATAAACTGCCGCATCCTGTATGACGTTTAAGTTTATTACTTCTCTATTACTGACTCTATTAGCAACCAATTTCGCAGACGGCATCCGTATATGTCGCTGAATATACCTACAAAATTATATCATTGCACTATACATAAATCAGGAGATATGACATCATAAACACTGAGATGTGTAAAAAACCATCCCATCATGCATGCCGTTTTAATTTATCACGTCTTTACTACTAATTCTATTCGCAACACATTTCTCAGACAGTATATAAATATATCACTGAACTTATCTGCAAAATTATATCACTATACGACACATTGTTAGGAGATGTGACGCCATAGATATTGAGCTGCGTGAAAACAAAAACAGCAGGACGAAATTCAGTAGAAATACGGGTTTAATTAATGTACAAATTTGTGAGAAATACGTTAAATATACTTGAAATTATGTGAAAGTTGCGCATTCTGGCAAAGCCTCGGTTGAAAAGCTCCCCCTAAAGCGCTGGATCGATTTCAACCAAATCAGATATTACTACCCGGAAAGAAATCTTGGGAGGTAAGAATTAGCAAACCCCTGTGGGGTAGGGGTGATAGCGTGGAGATAGAGCGGCAGAGGAAGAGATGAGCAGACAGAAAGCGAAAGGAGGACATGGACACAGATATGAGGGAGAGGGAGATGGCCAAAGTGAGGGGAGAGAGGGAAGTGTACCGAGAAAGGAAAAAGGAGATTGAGAAAGAGGGGGTAAGGGGGTTGCGAGTGGAGGAGATGGCTTTGGAAACGGTGGAGGAGGGACGAAGAGCTGGACAGAGAAATGGGAAGGAGGAACTAAGCAGAGAAAAGGAAGAGGATATGGACAGAGACGAGGGGGAAAGGGTAGGAGGATATGGGCTAATAGAATAAATACATACGCGGCAACGTAATGTCCTCAGGCAGTTGTATATATTGAAGGGTTATAGCAATGCAAGCAGTAGGAAGCGGTAAGGTACTGGGCTCCAGAAAGTAAAGCCTTTACTGAAGAAATAAAAATTATTTGCCATACGTGTCCTCAATAGAAAATAACATAGTTTAAAAGGCAAGCTTCAAGTGAAAACACAGTTAAGAAAAAAATACAAGCAACGCTCAGTTAAACTTAAAACAGTTACAGGAACTGAGGCAATGAATCTTCAACTAATTTATTATAGATACAAAAATAGTCTTAATTTAAAACATTTTAAAAGAGAACCAATTTTCAATTGAAATTCAGAGTTACTTTACCATTAGCAAGCTTAACAGATAGATTGAAACTACAATGATGAAAAGTAATAACGGAATTGCAGTCTGATTCTCTGTAGTAAGGCCGCTGATTCAAAACATTGATCCATGTCGGCTTCTAATAGATGAGCGTATTGTTAAAAATTATAAAGCCCATGCATGATTATCACCCACTTTACTGAAACGTAAAGAAAATAGAGTTATACACGTACCTTATACGTAGTTACATAATGGAATACACCCAGTCAGAGGGCCCTGGAACATGAGATCTGAGCTGAAAAAAATCCGGGCTAAACAATACTCTGCACACCACTGCGCATGAACATTGGACTACAAATGTATTACTGGTTCCCATACACAACAAAAGTTCAAGTAACACACAAGATTTAGCGCAAGACCTTAAAAGGAATGAGTTTTTGGAGAACTAAAAAAAAAACACTTATAAAACTTGTTGATAGCCTTTAACGCAATAACATTTTATTTTACACTGGGGTAAAAAATTGCAACACTAAAAAGTAATTACTGTAGAGTAATGACATTTCGCGAATAAATTTGTCTAGGTAACATATTTAAGTTCAAATGTGTGTGAAATCTTATGGGACTTAACTGTTAATGTCATCAGTCCCTAAGCTTACACACTACTTAACATAAATTATCATAAGGACAAACACACGCAACCATGCCCGAGGGAGGACTCGAACCTCCGCCGGGACCAGTCGCACAGTCCAAGACTGCAGCGCCCAGACCGCTCGGTTAATCCCGCGCGGCCATATTTAAGCGATTAACATCGCAAAATCACAGGATAACGTAATCGCGAGATGATCCACTGCAAATGTGAAATGCTGGTACATGAATAACCGGTGTAACCGCCAGAATGTTGGATGCAAGCGCGCAAACGTGTATGCATGGTACTGCATAGGTGCTGGATTCTAGTCTGGTTACTTGCCACTTAGTCGCTCAACACAGGGACGGTTAATGGTCCGCAGCTCGTGGTCGTGCGGTAGCGTTCTCGCTTCTCACGTCCGGGTTCCCGGATTCGATTCCCGGCGGGATCAGGGATTTTGACTGCCTCGTGATGACTGGGTGTTGTGTGATGTCCTTAGGTTAGTTAGGTTTAAGTAGTTCTAAGTTCTAGGGGACTGATGACCATAGATGTTAAGTCCCATAGTGCACAGAGCCATTTTGATGGTTAATGCTGTTTGTGGATGATGCTGGAGTTGTCCTCAGATGATGTTCCGTACCTGCTCGATTGGAGACAGATCTGGTGATCGAGCAGGCAACATTCAACACTTTGTATAGCGTTCTGGATTACAACAGTGGTATGTTATCCAGTCTGAAAACACCGCCTGGAAGCTGTTCATGAATGACAGCACAACAGGTCGAATCACCAGATTCACGTACAAATTTCTAGTCAGGGTGCATGGGATAAACAAGATAGTGCTCCTGCTGTCATACGAAATCGCATCCTAGATCACAGCTCTAGGTGTAGGTCCAGTTTGTATAATACGCAGACAAGTTGGTTGCTGGTCTTCAGCTGGCGTCCTTCTAACCAATCATTGCCGTCACTGCCACCAAGACAGAACCAGCTTTCATCAGAAAACACAACAGACCTCCACCCTGCTTCCCAGTGAGCTCTCGGTTGACACAACTGAAGTCGCCAGTGGTGGTTGTTCGGTTCAGTGGAACGCACACTACAGGACGTCTGGCTCGGAGCTGTCCTTGAGTAACTCATTTGTAACAGTTCGTTATGTCGCTGTGGTGCCAACTGCTGAAATTTTGTTTAAATTGCTACTGGAGTTGCAGTACGATGCGCCAGTCATACTCCGAACACAATGGTCCTCCCTCTCGGTAGTCCGGAGCCCGGTCTTCTTGCGATCGTACATTCTCGTGACCGGCGTTACCAGAAATCTTGTACATTGGCTACATTCTTGCCAAGTCTCTCTGCAGCACTGCAGAAGGACCATACAATTTCTCGTAGCCCTGTTATATGATATCGCTCAAACTCGGTGCGGTGTTGATAATGGCGTCTTTGTCGCTTTAAAAACATTCATGACTAACATTAACTGCCGGCCTCGGTGGCCGAGCAGTTCTAGGCGTTTCATTGCGGAACCACGTGGCTGCTGCGGTCGCAAGTTCGAATCCTGCCTCGGGCATGGATGTGTGTGATGTCCTTAGGTTACTTAGGTTTAAGTAGTTGTAAGTTTAGGGGACTGATGACCTCAGATGTTAAGTCCCATAGTGCTTAGAGCTATTTGAACCATTTTTATCATTAACTCACCATGTCCAAGCTCAAAGTTAACTAACGCTCATGACCGTCACAGCGCGTATTTACAATAAACCGGATTTGTACCCTCATAGTGGTGCTACTAGCGCCATTCTTACGAGGCTGGTGTCGAACCTGAACTGATATCGTGTTTCAGATAGAAACACGCCTACAAACTTACGTTTACGTCGCGCAACTCCCTCGGTGACACGATATTTTTTCCGTGTATTTCGCCAAAGCGCGACGATGGACGCTATTATAGAATCGGTCTCCAACGACAAGATCATTAGCTCAGGCTTATCGAATGAAGTCCCATCAAATTTAACATAGGCCAGTGCATCATTAGTGAACTCTGCCTCAGTAACCTACGGCCTAGAGTTTATGGGCAGTTCATTGGTAACCTTCAGTCCATAGTGAGGCACAACACGTCAGGGATGATAACTGATAAATTCTACACTTCCTCACAGTACACCACACTATCTCACATTGGATATAAACATTGGGTTCGTCCGTCGTGTCCCACACCGCTTCAGCACTCTGGCGTCGTCCACCAGACCAGGTTCGTTTTTCCTTAGCCGCACCTTGCTTTCTCTTTCTTTCTTTCTCTCTCTTTCTCTCTCTCTCTCTCTCTCTCTCTCTCTCTCTCTCTCTCTCTCTCTCTCTCTCTCTTCTATTGGGTTTCGGGACTACCGTGTGGAACATAGCCACCTCTTCGCGCTTAGTCTATCAGGACGCTGCGAAATCCGTTATCCAGCGATGGTAAGACAAGGTCTCCGGCCGCACTCTAAGCTAAAATACATGAGCCGCTGCATAGCTCATGTGCAGGGTGCCAAGAAACAGTCTGCAAAGCTCTTAAGGGGGTGTTGCAGAGTAAGTTATGCTGGGAAATATTTGTCAAGGAAATAATTCGATACTTTTAGCCGTTTTCGAGTTAATTAACACTGAAATTAACCAATTGGAACGTTGCGCACGCAAATTCAGATGGTCCACCAGATACAGTACTAATTAGTGTCAGTTGCACTCATAGCGTAAATGATAGCGCAAGAGACTGCTCAGCCTTTGGTTCGAGTTCGATCCTTACTACCGTCCCATGTTCATCTTTTTCCTTTTTTTTGTGTCGCTTTCTCATTCCGTTTTAGAAAACCAAGCGAAGAACACATTTGCCGACACCCTGTCTGCTGGCCACTTGAATTTGTGGGCACAAGAACCTGATTGTCTAACGTCAAGTCAGAAGTGGCGCAATTCGGAAATGACGCAACGTGTCGATTTTTTTTTACAGTTATTTCTCGGTACAATCTGCCCTGTAACACACGTACTAGCTTTCCGGACTGTTTCTGACCAGTTTCAGTAGAATACGTTTCAGAAAGATTCGTCCGATTTCACAACGCTACATCTTCTACCTGAACAAATTAAAATAACTATTGTGGATTTCAATTTACGCTTTGAAACTAAAAGTTTACCCTGGCGCCAGTTGTAAATTGAGGTTTGGGCTTGCCGGCAGGGGCTTCCCTGGCGCAGCTATCTTGCTCGCTCGTTAATTGTTCGAAGCGTGCCTAGGCGATAAGGCAAGTACTCAGAATCTCATTTTTCAACAGGACGCAGCGCCACCACAATGGCATCTGCTTGTAAGGATATTCCTTAACGAAGTGGTAACATAACGACGGTCCACTGTACGAGGAACACGTGTATCAAATTGCACCGATAGCCACCTAAGTCGCCTGATCTGACGGGATCTGAAATTGTTTCTGTGGTGGGGGTAATGGGGGTGAAGATGGGGTGGAAGTTGGGATTGTGGAATATTCTATGTGCCTCGCATTCTTACAGCTTCCGTTGAACTACACTGCCGCTCAGCACCAGCAGTGAATGCAGTAGTCTCCGACATTAATGTAAGGGTAGGAGGTGATTTTGACTGTTGTTGTTGTTGTGGTCTTCAGTCCTGAGACTGGTTTGATGCAGCTCTCCATGCTACTCTATCCTGTGCAAGCTTCTTCATCTCCCAGTACCTACTGCAACCTACATCCTTCTGAATCTGCTTAGTGTATTCATCTCTTGGTCTCCCCCTATGATTTTTACCCTCCACGCTGCCCTCCAATACTAAATTGGTAATCCCTTGATGCCTCAGAACATGTCCTACCAACTGATCCCTTCTTCTGGTCAAGTTGTGCCACAAACTTCTTTTCTCCCCAATCCTATTCAATACTTCCTCATTAGTTATGTGATCTACCCATCTAATCTTCAGCATTCTTCTGTAGCACCACATTTCGAAAGCTTCTATTCTCTTCTTGTCCAAACTATTTATCGTCCATGATTCACTTCCATACATGGCTACACTCCATACGAATACTTTCAGAAATAACTTCCTGACACTTAAATCTATACTCGATGTTAACAAATTTCTCTTCTTCAGAAACGCTTTCCTTGCCAGTGCCAGTCTACATTTTATATCCTCTCTACTTCGTCCATCATCAGTTATTTTGCTCCCCAAACAGCAAAACTCCTTTACTACTTTAAGTGTCTCATTTCCTAATCTAATACCCTCAGCATCACCCGACTTAACTCGACTACATTCCATTATCCTCGTTTTGCTTTTGTTGACGTTCATCTTATATCCTCCCTTCAAGACACCATCCATTCTGTTCAACTGCTCTTCCAAGTCCTTTGCTGTCTCTGACAGAATTACAATGTCATCGGCGAACCTCAAAGTTTTTATTTCTTCTCCATGGATTTTAATACCTACTCCAAATTTTTCTTTTGTTTCCTTTACTGCTTGCTCAATATAGAGATTGAATAACATCGGGGAGAGGCTACAACCCTGTCTTACTCCCTTCCCAACCACTGCTTCCCTTTCATGTCCCTCAACTTTTATAACTGCCATCTGGTTTCTGTACAAGTTGTAAATAGCCTTTCGCTCCCTGTATTTTACCCCTGCCACCTTTAGAATTTGAAAGAGAGTATTCCAGTCAACATTGTCAAAAGCTTTCTCTAAGTCTACAAATGCTAGAAACGTAGGTTTGCCTTTCCTTAATCTTTCTTCTAAGGTAATTCGTAAGGTCAGTATTGCCTCACGTGTTCCAGTATTTTGACTATCGTATTAATATTTGGCGTACACATGATGGAAGCCACAGTGAATATTTGTGAAAAGTAAATGAAATTTTTGATCCCAAACGTAGGCTATACAAAATACTTAAGCTTGTATGCGTGTTCACGTAAAAAATATAATTTGTATGATGAAATGGTTTTTAATTAAGAAAGTTTGTAAAACTATGTACAAGTTAAAATGTTTCGGATGTTTCTTCCTATGTGAGGTAGCTGCTGTCACCGATAGTAGCTATTCCTGTCAGGTTTCAGACCGATTGTCGTAGACATGTCCTGGCGTTCATCACTGATCCCTTTGGTTTACTACTATTTTTACGACCACTGTTCTTACACCACGTGACACACCATTTCTTGTAGACACGTTCGGCAGGCCGCGTTGATACACCAAAAAACTGGCCATCTTTTCACGAGGTGGTGACTTGCACGTCTAAACACGAGCGCTGTCTTCTGCCATTCTGCACTCTCTCTACATCAGTCCATCTTACAGTGCTGATTCGATATAACCGACTGGCATATACACACTACTTCGCAGCTGCGGCTTGCGTCAACGGTAGAGAATGCGCTTTTAAAGGAGTGACTAATAAGTTTGACTTCTGAGTTATCGAATGCCCGACTGAAGAACAGCGCACAAATTCTACATTTCAATCCCTCAAGGTGGAGACCTTAGGAAAGAGTGACGACGACGTGTTGAAATAGAGCCCGGTTGTGTCGGCCTAAACCTGGCAAGTAAGAAGAAGAAGAAGAACGGTTTGAGTAGTCCCTGGCGACGTGAGAACGTGGATAGCTGCAGGACGGAGCGCTCGAAATAAAGTGTGCGTCTTAATACGACGGCCAAGCCGCGGAGGTCTGGTTTTTGTGGCCTCCTGCGCCACGCCCAGTTCTTCGTCATCCGGACCTGGGGAAACCATGGCGTCAAATGAGTTCCGCCCCTCCTGTTGTTCATATTGGAAATCAAGAGCGCGCTGCTTGCATCAATCTGGGAAATATACCGCCTAATTAAGATCTCACAAAGCTCACTGTTTGCGACAATCCTCCATTCTCCATAGCGCTGAACATATTGACAGCACAGCACCGAATGTTCATGCAGATTCATCCTCCAGGTCTATGAGCAGCTGTCCTCCATCTCCAGAGTGACAGGTAATAATGTCGACGACAGATCCATAAATATGATGAAGAGGTTAGGCGCGGCATACTCCTTGGGCTATGAGCTAGCTCAATTTTCTTACGGTGACTAATCTTCCTCTCTTCGCAAACAACCTAAACATAACAGCTGTCTTACAAGCATGCGTCCACGATAAGTACGCGAAACATTTGCTCTTCTCAAACGAAAAGCGTCTAAAGAATAGAAATGGTAAGTTTCGCGACGCTGAGATGGTGCTCCACAGCCAACAAAACTACACAAAAATGTACGTTTATATTCGCATCCTATTACTGTTTAAGAGGAAATTAAGTAAATGCCAAGTTATTAACATATATTTGCTTGCATTTCTAGTAGAAACTGTTCTTGAAGTAAATACGCTACATTTGACGAGAGGTCAAGGCAAAAACAGCATATAACCAGATTTTTATGATTAGTACCTATCTTCATACCATGGTCTGTTCGCAACACGAGTAGAGAGAGAATTTTCCATTTCTCATAAATAGTTTTGCATTTACTTTGCATATTAACTGTGCATGAGAAAGATGAGTGATGGTCCAACTGAGCAGAATCTGTGACCACAGAAGAAGTGGTCTGTCTTGATCTGTGAAGGTACAAGACTTACTGGAAACGGAGACAAAGGAGATACTGGCTCACACACCAGTACAGAGAACGCCGTCTTAGGCCACTGCCACTGCCACCACTCTGCATCAACTGGGTGATATTTCGCTATGCTACACTGAGTGTGGGTGCGGGAAAGGGAAGTAACTATTTATTGCTTTTGTTATTACAGTTCACCTCTTTTCTTGAATGGTGCTTCATCTAAGCCCACGTGATTCTCAGCCGACCAGTCAGTTATCACGTTACCTTGCTTATTCATCACATATATGCTTTTCCTTGTAACATTTCATTTCTATAGATGTAATGTTTCATGAATAGCGTGCCAAAATGTTGCTTGAATTGTCTAGCTATTTTCTCTTGTGTACTCAAATAGCGTTACGGTGGTCACATTGCAGTTATTTATGTCGTAAATGATTAGTAAATTGTTAAGGTGAAGCATGTGGTACGATCGTAACACTTTAGAGAGCACTTTGTCTTTTTGATTCTGAGATTTTACGCACCATGTGGAATCTAGCGACCACCAAACTTTTTGTATTAGCAGGCTGTTGTTAATGAGACCTTGTTCAGAGCAGTTTTTACTAAATACTGGTGCTCTCTTATACTACGGAGAAATATCTAGTTGTTTGATTCAGTCTCGAAATGTTTTTGTGTGATTAACTGCGTGAAAGTGAAACCATTGTGTCAAAATGCGTGTAGAATGCCAGAGAGCGTGTGGTTCGGTCTGTGACGTCTTGTCACGTTCCGCGTGGCTTCCCTCGTCGGAGGTTCGAGTCCTCCCTCGGGCATGGGTGTTTGTGTCTTCCTTAGCATAAGCTAGTTTACGTTAGATTGAGTGGTGTATAAGCTTAGGGACCGATGACCTCAGCAGTTTGGTCCCATAAGACCTTACCACAAATTAAAATTACCACAAGAGTTTGGTTATTTTATACAATTACCTGTACGTTATTATTATATAATGTCTTATGTGGGTCAGTCCATTTATGAATATATTCCTTAAATGAAAATAAACTTTGTGGGTTTTGTATCAATCATGGGATTTCCCATGATGCCGTATGCTCTTGTCCCAAAGCGCACTAAATGCGAAATGAACAAGTTTGCATATACCTGGCTGTAATTTGATCTAAATGTCAAGCGTGAGAAAACTTCGCCCCTCTTCTCCCAGTCCTTGAACTTACTACTTTGTGTCTAAACCAGTTTGTCTTCTACTTGTTTGTCACACGCAGTCCACAGCCGCAGCTTCTATTTTTTTTTTTTTTTTTTTTTTTTTTTTGAAACGTAGATTCCGGTTCAACATTAAGGTATTATTTTGGCAAGCGCATCAGGATGAGTATATTCAGGTTAAAACATGCAAAATCTTAGAAACCTGGTGATCACGACCAAAACAGTCTGTTGTACGATGACTTGTTACAAGATATAGCACTACATCACTTTTCTTTCATCTCTCTGATCCGCAGAGAAGCAGGTTACAAACAGTATTAAAAGCAGGTCGCAAACCCGCCGGGGGGATAGTTTGCTTCAGGCGTGATAACGTGCAGAATAGTGGAACAGATGCTATGGGGTTGTCCTTTGAAGTTAGAATAATTACTTGGTGTCAGTTTTTGTTAGTGAATAATACACTGAAGAGACAAATAAACTGGTACACCTGCCTAATATTGTGTAAGGCCCCCGCGAGCACTCAGAAGTGTCGCAACACGATGTCACATGGACCGACTAATATCTGAAGTAGCGCTGGAGGGAAGTGGCATAATGAATCCTGTAGGGCTGTCCATAAATCATTATTAGTAAGACGGGGTGGAGATCTCTTCTGAACACCACGTTGTAAGGCATCCCAGATATGCTCAATACTGATCATGTCTGGAGAGTTTGGTGGCCAGCGGAACTGTTTAAACTCAGAAGAGAGTTCCCGGAGCCACTATGTAGCAATTCTGGAGGTGTGAGGCGTTGCATTATCCTGCTGGATTTGCCCAAATCCGTCGGAATGCACAATGGACATGAATGGAGGGAGGTGATCAGACAGGATGCTTACGTACCTGTCACCTGTCAGACTTGTATGTAGACTTACCATGGGTCCCATATTACTGCAACTGCACACGCCTCACACCATTACAGAGCCTCAATCAGCTTGAATAGTCTCCTGCTGACAAGCGGGATCCATGGATTCATGAAGTTGTCTCCATACCCGTACACGTCCATCCGCTCCACACAATTAGAAGCGAGCCTCGTCCGACAAGGCAGCGTGTTTCCTGTCATCAACAGTCCAATGTCGGATTTGACGGACCCAGGCGACGCTTAAAGCTTTGTGTCGTGCAGTCATCAAGGCTACACGAGTGGGCCTTCGGCTCCGAAAGCCCATATCGATGATGTTTCGTTGAATGATCCACACGCTGACAATTGTTGATTGCCCAGCACCTGCAGAAATTTGCGGAAGGGTTGCATTTCCGTCACGCTGAACGATTCTCTTCAGTCATGGTTGGTCCCGTTCTTCCAGTATCTTTTCCCGGCCGTAGCGAAGTCGGAGATTTGATGTTTTATCGGATTCATGATATTGACGGTACACTCGTCAAACGGTCGTACGGGATAATCCCCACTTCATCGCTATCTCGGAGATGCTGTGTCCCATCGTTCGAGCGCCGACTGTAACACCACGTTCAAGCTGATTTAAATCTTGGTAACCTGCCATTTTAGCAGCTGTAACCGATCTAACAGCTGCGCCAGACACTCGTTGTCTTACATAGGCGTTGCCGACCGCATCGCCTTATTCTGCCTGTAAACATATCTCTGCATTTGAATACGATTGCCTATACCGGTTTCTTTGGCGCTTCAGTGTAAATTGATTTCGTTACAGGTCATAATTTCGCCTTGTGAGTATTGATTTGGTGTCCTTAAAAAATTTATTATGATTACTAGAGTCAGCTACACACGAGCAATCTTCAGATCATAAACAAGTCTTGACCAGCATAATTTCCATAACGGCTTAACACATCATTATAAAATTTTGAGTGACAACATTCAGACAGAATGTGTAGGAGGAATAATTTGACGTATCGTTCTTACACTCTATACTGTACAGAGGCGTGTACCGGTATACTGAAGACATCAATTTCATATTCGCAGAAGGCTTGGGACAGCAGTATTTCGGAATTATATGCCGTAGTCTTGATAAGCGACGGCCCTGACGATGTACAATTCCAACACACTGTGGTGGACAGTTCTCCCTCTTAGAAGAGGCATTATACGTTCTTCTCACATAAAAACAACATTCAAATGCGATTTCCAAATGAGAAATTCATTGTGTAATCTTTGTTTAATATACAGAATTCGGACGACATCACACATCTTTACCTTTGGCGCTTTCACTGAAGGACTGATCTGTATCTCCAAGCATGTGGCACATACCAGTTTGCAGTCTATTGAATGTCATGGTGTTACAGTTTCAATGAACTCTATGTAACGTACGGTTCAAGTGAGCTAATGCCGATTTTTGTGTGTGTTTTAAGGTGGAAGTATTCTGTTATCGCTAGCTTGTGCACACCTCAAAATCTTCTTTTATTAATACGTTTGTTTGCGTGGCCATCTTCCGCAGCAGCTGTTTAACATCTGTTACTATGAGTTATCCGTCTTGAGCTGACTGCAATCTAATTAAAAAGAATTACACCAGACGCGTTTCGCTTTTATTTATACAGCATATTCCGTGGTTATTCTGTAAATTGGATACATACGTTTGTACGTTTTTGATTGTTTTAGGCTAAAAAAAAGCGTATTATTTATAAAGTTGGTCTTCAAACTACTTACGGTGTTTCTTTACATATTCAGCCTCTTCCTTTCTTGCTAGCAGAAGTTTGTGTCCATCCGTCTCCCACTGCTAGCAAGGAGGGAAGGAGCAGAATATGTAAAGAAACACCGTAAGTAGTTTGAAGGCCAACTTTATAAATAAAACGCTTTTTTTTAGCCTAAAACAATCTAAAGTGTACAAACGTATGTATCCAATTTACAGAATAACCACGGAAGCTGCTTTATAAATCAAAGCGAAACGCGTCTGGTGTAATTATTTTTAAGGGTAGCTGGAACGCCCTATCCCGACAATAATAAATTAAGTGACTTGGCTTCCCTGTATTTCAGTAACCACTGTAGCCATTGACATGAAACTTTTACAGTACATTAAACTGTATGTTCTGAGTCTACCGAACTACAATAATTCCATTTCAGCAACTTCTTTTGGAAATATAATTTTTTAATTACGCGGTTAAAATTTTGTCTACCCTTTTCTGTACGTTATCCTAAATAATTTTAATTATACACAACATCATGTTTTTCTTTTAGCTCAGTAGACTAAGGATATGTATGTTAATACTCCATGAAAATTTGAATACTCTAGTTGAAGTGGTTTCTGAGACTGAGGGAAAAACGTAACAGAAAACGTAAATTTTCAGGAACGGCTTCTAAAGTTTCAAAAGACTAAAACTCATTTAATATATGTGCATAATTTTTTATTTTTAGTCACAGACGCACTCTGCACCATGCTGTATATCATCCTCTTGATATTTTTCCAAGCTTTTTCTACTTTTCTTCTTTCGGACTCCTTAGTGGCCATCTGTGCTGCATACTCTGCTTGATCAAGGCGAACCTTGTCCATCCGTTCAAGTTCTCCAACGCAGTTTACTCCAGGATTAATTCCAGTATACTGTAGCACTTTCACCCTACCAATGTTGCCATCATTAAAAGCAATAACAGCATCACCGACCCCCCCCCCCCCCACTTTAGCGTCTTCATTCCAACAAAAACATTTTTTGGTAACATTACTGAACGACTCACTGGGATTTTGAGTCTGACCATGCAGACATTTCTTCAGTAATTCAGGATTTGCCAGGTCTCTGTAAATAGGTTTTATGGTATGACTGCTGATGGGATGGAATGTTTATGGCTGTATGAACTGTCTGAGTACTGGGCATTGCGATAATTGCATCATGAATCACGTCCGGGAGGGAAAAGGTGGTGTACTGGTTTCTCATCAGTTGACAGTCTGTGGAAGAAGGTAGCCCATACTGCCCGCTTAATTTTCAATAAATCCTCAGTATTATTTCTAATGGCCATTCCATAATACTCCTGTAGTTCATAAATCATTTTGTCTGTCAGCCTGTCTCTTATGGTTTCTCCATCAGAAAGTTTCTTGTGTTTCAAACTTTGTTTCAACTTCCTCAACCAGGTGCCCATCCTCTTCTGGACATGACCTGCAATGTTAACCTTTATAACACAGCAATCCACAGCCTTCTATATAAAAATTACCGATTTTATTAGATGTTGAAGTAATGGACGTAAAAATTTTAACACTTTCAACTAGTGTAGATTATATTTAAAAAAATAAAACAAAATACTTACCATGTGAGTTTATAAGTAATATATATATATATATATATATATATATATATATATCATTTTATTCGGAAAATGGCAAATTTTATAATGAGATAAAATCCGAAACGTGAAAAGCTTTTTTTTCCATTCTACCTCCCCTTAATTAGACTGCAGTCAGCTCAAGTCGGATAACCTGTAGTGACATATCTTCTTTTGTTATTTATTATGTTGAAACATGTCCGATACATACTTTTCATTATCTTATTGAGAGTCTAACCTCTAAATGGCTAGGCTTTCTAGGACGTTCGTTAACTAGTCAGATAGCTAGTCATAGTTTGCATTGTTACCCATGTCACGATGCATGTGTTCCTCTCTTACAGACGGAAACTTAGGAAGTACATGCTATTGTCCCCGCTAAATTCAAATTATCGTATGAGCTTTCTGACCGGGAGACATCATCTGGGATTGTTCGGCCGCCTAGAACAAGTCTTTTTATTTGACGCAATTTCGGCGACTTGCGCGTCGATAATAATGAAAACATGATGAGGATAACACAACAGCCAGCCCTCGGGCGTATAAAATCTTAGACCCGTCCGGGAATCGAAAGCGTGTCGTGTGTGTGTGTGTGTGTGTGTGTGTGTGTGTGTGTGTGTATGTGTGTCCTCCCCCCGGCAAGGCAGTCAGATGCGCTGACCATTCAGCAACGAGAGCGGCGGACGTTTGTGCTATTACACTTGTGAGTGTCGTTCACTAAAAGCAACATTAACAATATTTCTGCTCATCGGTCTGCTAGAAAGTGACAAGGACAACGATACCAACTGTGACAAACTAGCTAATCAGTTGAGGCAGTGACATGGGAAAGCTAGTTAGTCAAAACAGATGTTTTTCAGATTTTTTATCGAAAAGGTAGCAAGACATGTCGCCAATTGCACAAAAGCAGCAGACTGTCACGGTTGTGAGCGGCTACGTTCTTACAAACGACGAAAGATGATACTTGTAGTAACATTGCGTGAGCTGGCATGGAAATGGATCTAAGTTAACAAGCCACCGAGTTACCAGCGATTACTCTGTGACCAACCCGTTCATTATTGTGTTCTTGATTCGGTATTAATGTTCCTAGGAGTTCTTAGTATGACAAATTGCCTACGAAACCAGTTCCATACAAACTGGTAAGTCATATTTTCCGTCTGCGGTGAAATTTATTTGATTACATTCAGTGGTAACTCTAACTTTTTTATTTTATTATGACTTAACTGATTTGTGTAATTCCTCTGTGCAGGCTACCTGAAAATGCAGGTATAGCTGCCGTAGTTTTGAAGAGAATGACATACGGAAACTTCACACAGAGTTTTGGAACCAAAATTGTAGACGTCAAGGTAATTCTCTTTTTAGTTTAATCAATACTGAGCAGATAATACAAAGAAGGCTGTGTAATATCGACGATCCTGCTTTGAGCAGTAGTTTAAGATGGTTTTAGATACTTTAATCTACACAATGGTAAACAGTATGGAAGATAATGTCAGTTCGAAATTTCTAGTGTTGGGGCATTCATACATGCCTAGTGCTGATATTTCGGCATAATAGAGAAGAGGAAGAAGGTTTCACAACTGACGACTCCTGACGAAATAGCTGATATGATTAGAGAAGCATAGAATGTACAACTACTCAATGTCATAAAGATGAAGGAGGAAGATTTCTGTGGTTTCACCTCGATATGCGATACATTATTGTAGACAGCAGCAGCCAAGATCAGCATGTTCCTTGTATTAGGACTGTGAGCGGTAAGTTGCCAATCACAGAAGTAAAAGATTCGTTCAATGAAATGGGACCATGATGGAGGGAGCACAACATTTTGAAAAAGGGTAAATCTGTCACGAAAATCTCTGCAGTTCTTTCTCTATCACCAGCTGGATGAAGGCCCATAATCAGTGATGCTAAAAGAAGCCCTTCCGGCGGTGTTGGACTACATGGACGTCAAATATCATGCATTATACCGCAGTCTTTGTACACCATAACTACATTTCTTATGCAACTGTGATAGCTTCCCGTAAATGTATTTGTTAATTTAATTTGGAGTTTCTGTAATCACTTTGCTTTGTAAATACAACTTCGTATTTCGTAGTGTCAAAACCATGTTTTGGTCTTCCCGTCAAATCTTATTTTCACGACTTACTCCCTTCCCCATGTCAACGCCTCGATTGCTGGAAGGCCCTGCAGATCTCTAGATTCAGACCTCCATTCATGATGGTACAAATTTCACGAAACGTATTTGGAACGAAGTAACGTAGCTGTGTGACACACCTGGGTGTTCAAAAGGGTGGGGTACCTTAAACTGCTTGTCGTTCCTTCTTGACCGTGCACCCTGTCCACACCATGTACTCGGTAATCCCGCGGCGGTCTTACTGTTCTGCTGCTGGCTTGCCTGGAATTATCTATCGAAATACGCAAGCGAGTCAGGGGAGCCACTCATCGTCAGAACACAACACTGTTCTACGTCTGGTGTGAACAACTGTATCCTCAGACGATAAGTCGTAAGTCGTAAATGTTTATCCCAATTAACAATCTTGATGATTATCTGTCCACAATATTACTCAGACGAGCGTACGCGCAACCGACACGACGCGGGTGATTGTTGATGATGCGGAAGCCGAATGATCGAACGGAAGTTCTTACGCTCGTCACACATACAGATGTCTGGTAATAGTTCTCCTTGACACTAGTAATGGGCGACCGCGGTGGTCTAGCGGTTCTAGGCGCTCAGTCCGGAACCGCGCGACCGCTACGGTCGCAGCTTCGAATCCTGCCTCGGGCGTGAATGTGTGTGATGTCCTTAGGTTAGTTATGTTTAAGTAGTTCTAAGTTCTAGGCGACTGATGACCTTAGAAGTTAAGTCGCATAGTGCTCAGAGCCATTTGAACCAACTAGTAATGATATAACACTGTTCGTAAGTTTAATTTTTCAGTTCTCAGTTCTCACTTGTACGAGCGTGCGCGTAACCGTCGCGGTGCGGCTGATTGTTAATAAAGGCGGAACGCCATGACCGGACGCACGTTCTCACGCTCGCTACAAGACACTGGCACTTGACTGCACTCTTTTATGGTAATTAATTTCTACTGATTCACATTGGTTCATTCTGGGAGACCGAACACGAAGCGGATTACCGATGCTGTGCGACACGCAACGAGAGAACACATAAATACGTTATTGACGACACTATTTTTTAATTACTTCTTGATGCACTTACCTCTGAATCATTGGCATATTTTATCACTTTCCTGTAATAGCACTTGTAGCAACACTTCAACTTCCACACTATCAATGCCTCTCACATACAGAGCTACACATTACACAACATAACAGTTCCGTGTCCCGCGCTCGATTCTACAGACGCGGCTACCCGCAAAGATACTCCTCAACGAAGCCAGCGATATGACAGTACGCTTACAGCTGGTAGTCCACTGCCGACAGCTGAGGTGTCGTTCTGTCTGGTGGTGTGGACGCGGGTCTTACATGTCTGCTGACCGGTGACGATAGCCGGCTGTGATCCTGAAAACAAAATACCTAACATCTACTAGGTGTATATTTTGAGATATATCTGAAATTGGGACAGGCAGTCCCGAAATTTTAAAAAATACCTCTTTACAGCCGGAGGATAATTTATTTATTATTGCAAATAGTATAAGAACGTTTTGTAGCCTGAACAAACAGGTGGAACCCAGTTCCCACAGTAGTCCGGTTATCACCTTGAGAGACGCACTCAGTACCAAACACAAGACCAACGGTTTCCGGCACCTGGTATAGCATACATGGGACCGCGAGCGACACGTGTTACAAATGGTCCCGCGGCGGTGCCTGGGACCACAGGCGTCGAAGCCGGCCGGGGTCTTCTGCCGCGACCATTTATCACGGCATTGTCTAAGTATTGCGCCCTCTGCGTTTATCTTCCTTATCGCACGCCAACTCCGAACTGTTCACTCGGAGAATAACCACCTGACACCCGGCCCGTAATAAATTCCCGTCGCGCAATCTCCTGACGTGTGTCTGGTAATGTGTCATATCCACAGCATGATAGTGTAATTTAAAAATAATATACGTGAAGCGCGGGCGCGAGGAGGTAAGGGGCGAGACGGGCCGAGCGAGCGGGCAGCGCGTGTTCGTACAGCCGTCCGCGTATGTAAATCTAATAGAGGGAACACGCTGAAACAAAGAGCTGTCCGGCCCGGACCGGCGCTGGCGCTCAGGCCGGGTGTGGGTGGTGGGTGTGGGTGGTTCCCGCCAGTCAGGCCGCATTACGCAGCAACAAACTCCCCCGCCGCCGCCGCCACCGCCGCCGACGCTCGGGAATTGACGTGCGCGATGAAAGGGCCAGAGATCGAGAGCACGCCCTGCCGGCCGGCGGATAGGGCGAAACAAAAGGAGGAAACACACGTCAGGGGCCAGGGAGAGGGGGGGGGGGGGGGGGGGGGTCGGAACCCTGCTGTGCTACCTTAAATTAAAATAAGACTGCGTTCACCGCCGGGTCTTTCGTCATTTTCTAACATCATGTGTCTGACCCCCGCTGACGTATGGAACGCCCGTGACGTGACAGTCCCACGTTTGGTTTCTATCCTCTGAGAGACGAGAATTACTTTCACACATTAGGCATACTGCTTTAGGAAAACGCAGCGGCCTTACTGTAAACTTTATGACGTATTTCCAATACAGTCCACACATATAGTATGACGAACGGTTTCGACATATGACCAAGTCATCATCAGGAGATCTATTTAAAAAAGAAGAAAATGGAGATGGTAAAACACTAGCAAACAAAATGACAAACCAAAATAACTTCTACACACAACTGTACGGAACCTCCTCGGAGACTAAAACTGTGTGCTGAAGTGAGACTCCAGTCTGGGACCTTCTGCTTTCGTGGGAAGTGATCTTCGTACTGAGCGATCTTTCTTTTTTCTTTTCTTTTGCTTTTTTTCGTATCCTTACTTCACATCCCTCGCCTGCCAAAACTGCCGTCGTCGGAGACGACTTCTTCCGCCATTCTAGACTTATTTGTTATTTCACATAGATTGTTGAACGCCAACTGCCTCGCCGCAGTGACAACACCGGTTCCCGTCTGATCGAGTTTAAGCGCTGTCGGGCTGGGCCAGCACTTGGGTGGGTGACCATCCGGTCTGCCGAGCTCTGCTGGCAAGCAGGGTTCAATCAGCCCTTGTGAGGCAAACTGAGGAGCTACTTGATTCAGAAATAGCGTCTCCGGTCTCGTAAACCGAAATACGGCCGTGAGAGCGGTGTGCTGACCACATGCCCCACCATGTCCGCATCCAGTGACGCCTGTGGGCTGAGGGTGACAAGGCGGCCAGTTCGTGCAGTTGGGCCTTCCAAGGCCTGTTCAGACGGAGTTTAATTTTAGCTTATAGGTTCTTGAACAGTATATCCGGCATCCACGGGGATGGGTTTCCACCAGTGTCGACCGAATTCCTGTCGAAAAAAAAAAAAAAAAGTAAGATGGTTCAAATGGCTCTGAGCACTATGGTCATCAGTCCCCTAGAACTTAGAACTACTTAAACCTAACTAACCTAAGGACATCACACACATCCATGCCCGAGGCAGGATTCGAACCTGCGACCGTAGCGGTCACGCGGTTCCAGACTGAAGCGCCTAGAACAGCACGGCCACACCGGCCGGCTCTGTCGACACGATTCGAGATTGTTGTAATTAAAAGAATCTTCTCTTAAAATGAAACAAACTGACACTTACATACCTTAATAAGTTTGGTTCTGGGATATGTGGAACACACCTTTTGTGATTTGAGTCACTGGCCTCTCTAACACCTGTACGTCCTGCTTTTTAACTGCAGAAAATAGTCCCTGATGAGTGCGCTGCAATACTGCTGCTTCGTGAACCCCTGGGACAGACATCTTGCTCTTGGCCTTTACCAGTACGAGCAGGGGTTCACTGTAACGCAGAAACGGATGTGGAAATCGTTTCGCTCGGTAACAGTGTACGACGGAGGCACTAAAGCTGTTTTGCAGTGTTTCGCGCATTCCTTATTGCAATTTAAGTAATACTGTCAAACGAGAAACACTTCGGCTTTCTTCAGTGTTTTCCCTGAGCTTCTCTGAAAGTCAGAGAAGTTCACTTTCGATGTGGTCTAGCGGTTCAGGCGCTCAGTCCGGAACCGCGCGACTACTACGGTCGCAGGTTCGAATCCTGCCTCGGGCATGGATGTGTGTGATGTCCTTAGGTTAGTTAGGTTTAAGTAGTTCTAAGTTCTAGGGGACTGATGACCACAGATGTTAAGTCCCATAGTGCTCAGAGCCATTTTTTTTTTCACTTTCGATCTGTTACAATGCTAGCAGCAGTCCATCGAATCCATCTTTTTTTTATCTTTCAGACTTTCTTAATGAGGTTTTTTGATGCTCGATTTGTACCCGAATAAACAAAGAAGAGATCTTCTGTCGTTATCCTTTGCAGACGTACTATATATTTCTTGAAATCCTTCAGTAAACTACAGTCTTCCACTCACCCTTCCGCGGCGTGTGTTTAATTTCATGGTTCGAGTTCATTTCTCCTGAAGGGGCCCCACAAATCCAGTCAATATAATATAGTAAAAGAGACTTGTCTCTAATGTTGCAGTGTAGTATTACCGCACTTTTCTTTCTGTACGTGTTCACGATCAGCTATTTACTCATACTTCATGATATCAAGTGCAAATATCGTCTGTTTTACTATGTTATTTTCTTTTACGTGAACGCAAATAAAAATGTTATTCGTACACCTGTGTTTAAATACTAATTCAGTTAGTAACGCAACCGATTCACGTGATCCGTGAAAGACATAACTAAGGAGCACTACAGTTATTTACGCAGTGTATTAGGAAGAAAGATTGGGTTTAACTTTCCGTCGATATAGAAGTCATTAGAGAAGGACTATATGCTCTGAAAGCGTCAAGGATAGGGAGGGAAATCGGCCGCGCCATTTCAAAGAAACCTTCCCGTCATTTACATGGAGCGATTTAGGAATATCACGGAAAACCTGAATCTGGATGGCCGGACGCGGGTTTTGAATGCGAGTCCAGTGTACTAACGACTGCCTCACCTCGCTCGGGCCTTTGGGGAGAAACGATGGCATCACAGTACATAAGATTCAGCTTTCCACAAGCAATATGTTGAAGAGCGTAAAACTTGAAATTTGGGATATATTTATAAGAAAGAAAGGTTAGGAGTTTCCAGAACCAGTACTAATGTCGGATTCCACACTGTAGCTATTACCTACTATGTCACCGTTTGTGCAGTATTTTCGTGGTTAGATGGCATATTCCAGAGTTCCTTGCTTGCAGCAATTTCTTGGATGAAGCACTACATTCTGTCTCTCTTCTAACCTCAAAACAGCTATCTCCCTTCTCTTCCCCGCATGGTTCAGGTACACACACACACATACACACACACACACACACACACAGGGCCGCGGGAGTAAGCTAATGCCAACAGTTAGCCACCAACGCTATGAAAGCTGCCTATTAGAAAATGTTTTTCATATCATTTATCTTTACGCGAGATATAACTCGCTGGCGATGGGCACAGATTCTCTATACACGGCGCGGGTTTCGGCCGCTTGGAATGGCACAGTCTTTGGTTGTTTACTGGAAGTGTACGTACATGCTGTTCGTTGGAGGTACTACCTGACTGACCAATCCTGTCTAAGGACAGTTAAGATGACTGAGAGACAAATCACTCTTGTGTTTCAGGGACTGCTGGGGCTAGATTTATAGTACGGATGCTGCCAGAACTTTTCATTGTTACGTTGGGTCAAATTCGGTGACTTTGTCTACTGTTTCATTTCGAGGGTCATTTCTGTGTTGCAACATACATGAATTTATGGTGAGAGCAAGGTTTCAAGCATGCTTTGCCTAATATCTCATTTTGCGAGGTCTTTCAGCTTTACAATTGTACTTTATTTCTGTCCGAATTTAAATCCGTTGTTGAAAGCGAGAGACTTCGTTCCACTTTCAAGGATCAAGTCCCGAAGACTCTTATAATTTATTGTGCATTTCTTGTCAGTTTCCATGTGCTCATTTACTCATTGTCCCAAGTCATAGTTTGCTTGAGTACATTTAATTCAACAAGTTCTGCCATTCAGTGAAATCGTCACTTACTCAAGCTGTTATCGGCAGATTAAGCAGTTATTTCTTTGTGTGCATACTGCAGCAGGTATAAGGCAGGTCTGAGCTGCGCAGAACTTCGAGACACAAATTTGTCACGTGGTGAGAGTGGCTATTGTGATTAATAGATTTTATAAGTAGGTGTGAGGCAGTGCAAAGGAGTTTACACCTCCATTGTACGCACCGTACCTATAAGGAAGGATCCAGCATACTTAAAGCTTGTATTAACAGGCTTGGGTGTGTTGATCGTAATCAGGTATTACTTACGCATGTGTTCGAGATCCATATCTTTATCGTAAAGCTATGAAAGTGTTTCCTGTCTGCGACTATATCTTAAAAACTCAGAGCGCGAAAACATTCATTCATGATCAAAATTTTGCATCGAAGGGGAATATTTTCACGGCATTGATATTGAAGTCATACCAATTATGCACTCAGATTAAATTTGAAGACAATAAGAAATTTTCATCAGTGAATCTTATCACTGATATTGTTTCACGCTGAATTTTAATCCCACTCCATAATCTTCGTCAGGTGGAGAGAAAGATTTTATCCCTGCCTTATGCTCTTTTTAATTCCAGTACACCTCTCTTGGTCTTAAATGATCCTCGTCTCTTCCTGTACAGTACACATATTTTTATGAGAATTTAGAAAAGCTTATATTTTACACTGATCAATGCATTTTCTACATCAACAAATCCAATGAGGGTGTCTTGACGTCCGGCCACCATTTTCAAGCACAAAGTCCAGTTGCTTCTCTGCATCCTTTCAACAAGTCAGATACGGTTTATTTGGGCTTCATCACAACATATTCACTATGAAGTTTCTTTTCTTTCCAGATACGTGATCTCTAACGTTGCCTCTGTGTGACCAATTCAAAGAAATCACGGTGCTAATACATAGCCCATGTCCCCAGATTATTGCTTCTCTAAGATCTGTCCTTTAAAATTTTCCCATAGGACTAATTATGCTTACATAATTTCAACAGTAGTTTTGTAACCTAAAGGTATAAAACTGAATATTCATGAATCTAAATTTTTCCTTGGTCTTTTCTGCACAATCTCATTTATATTCGGACTACGAAATGGTATACAACTTAAGTTTTGATGAAAAACTTGCAAAGATTATTGGACAGAGAATTCCTTCGTCCATTCCAATGTCAACCTCATCGTCACAACTACGCCCATACGTCTAATACTAGTCTAAAAAAATTGTCACATTACGTTATCTACGTTATTAGGCGTTATTCATTGCATAGATATGTTCTACCTTATAATCGTGTGTACGTTACCCAGTGCTCTCGGCTTCTACACTTCAATTACTATTGAGAAAGAAAATTTTAGCTACATAGTACATGTTCTTTTTTTCGTTATATGTGTTCCAAACAGTATAACGATGTGTCTCCATTCTAAGATTAGATCTACCGTCCAGCGATATTCTTTAAAAACAGCCAACGATCTCTTTATTTTACCTTCACAAATCGACACCTCTTAAGTCTACTTTTGTATCTTTTCCTCATATATTAATAGTCTCGTCACTTTTTGTAGAAGAACAAGTTGCCTACAAATGAACATTTCCTTCGCAAGTACGGTTTGAACTTGATGCCTCGGTCTTATAGACCATCATGGAATTGCAAATTAAAGACGTCCTGCACTGAAGTTTCTAAATGAATGGCATAACTGCACAGTAATAGAGGATCACTCAAGATTTCGCCCTGAACAAAAAAAGCGACCTACAATAAACCTGTAAAATCAAAATAGATTGCATTCTAGATATCTGAAACAAGTAAATTCGTTTGTTATTATGCCTCTCCAGTTGCACTTATTTTATATTTAAGTTTATTATCAAAAAATGGTTCAAATGGCTCTGAGCACTATGGGACTTAACATCTGTGGTCATCAGTCCTCTAGAACTTAGAACTACTTAAACCTAACTAACGTAAGGACATCACAGACATCCATGCCCGAGGCAGGTTTCGTACCTGCGACCGTAGCGGTCGCGCGGATCCACACTGTAATGCCTAGAACCGCTCGGTCACTCCGGCCGGCTCAGTTTATTAGCTCTTGGGCGGCATTACATAAAGCTTTACTTGACGTACTTGGAGAGAATCATCAAGTTTCTATCTTTTCCAGGTCGACTTCTGTAGCATCCCGCTTTCCCGACAACTACAGGAAGCTCCTCGTCGACTCAACAAGGCTCTAACGACACCTGCAAACGCCGTCGCCTCCTCAATGGCGACGTGCTTCCCAAGGCGCGCGCGCTTCGTCCGCTCGCCCACGTTCCTCTCCAGGCGTCCGCCTCGGCTTACAGATACGTGCCGAACTTACAGACGACTGCTGCTGTTACGGTGACAGCGTGTGTGAGTTTGTAAATGCTAATACTATTTGACTGGCTGCCGGTGGCAGGTGCTGAAACGCTGTGCGCTAACATACGACGCGAGCAAACATCGCACTAATGGGACCTTCCGTTCTACAGCCGGATCACATTCCTGCATTTAAAGTATTGCGTATTTCTTTTAGCATCGTACAAGGTGAAACGTTGGAACACGTGAGGCAACACTGACCCTACGACTTATCTTAGAAGAAAGATTAAGGAAAGGCAAACATACGTTCCTAGCATCTGTAGACATAGAGAAAGCTTTTGACAACGTTGACTGGAATATTCTCTTTCAAGATCTGAAGATGGCGGGGGTAAAATACAGGGAGCGAAAGACTATTTACAATTTGTACAGAAAGCACATGGCAGTTATAAAAGTCGAGGGACATGAAAGGGAAGCAGTGGTTGGGAAGGGCGTGAGACAGGGTTGTAGCCTACCCCGATGTTATTCAATCTGTATATTGAGCAAGCAGTAAAGAAACAAAAGAAAAATTCGGAGTAGAAATTAAAATCCATGGAGAAGAAATAAAAACTTTGAGGTTCGCCGATGACACTGTAATTCTGTCAGAGACAGCAAAGGACGTGGAAGAGCAGTTGAACGGAATGGGTAGTGTCTTGAAAGGAGGATATAAGATGAACATCAACAAACGCAAAACGAGGATAATGGAATGTAGTCGAATGAAATTGGGTGACGCTGCGGGAATTAGATTAGGAAATGAGACGTTTGAAATAGTAAAGGAGTTTTGCTATTTGGGGAGGAAAATAACTGATGATGGTGGAAGTAGAGAGGATATAAAACGTAGACTGGCAATGGCAAGGAAAGCGTTTCTGAAGAAGATAAATTTGTTAATGATCGAGTATAGATTTAAGCGTCAGGAAGTCGTTTCTGAAAGTATTTGTATGGAGTGTAGCCTTGTATGGAAGTGAAACATGGACGATAAATAGTTTGGACAAGAAGGGAATAGAATCTTGCGAAATGTGATGCTACAGAAGAATGCTGAAGATTAGATGGGTAGATCACATAACTAATGAGGAGGTATTGAATTGGAGAGAGAAGAAATTTGTGGCACAACTTGCCTAGAAGAAGGGAAAGGTTGGTAGGACATGTTCTGAGGCATCAAGGGATCACCAATTTAGTACTGGAGGGCAGCGTGGAGGGTAAAAATCGTAGAGGGAGACCAAGAGATGAATACACTAAGCAGATTCAGAAGGATGTAGGCTGCAGTAGGTACTGGGAGATGAAGAACCTTGCACAGGACAGAGTAGCATGGAGATCTGCATTTCTGGTCTGAAGACCACAACAACAACAACAACAAGGTGACATTAATACTCCACTACGAGAAACAAATAATAAAACCGTTTACTTCAAGGCTGTATAAAGTATATTCGATATTTCCGCTTATTTTGTCTATTATGTAAGAATTAAAGTATTAAACCGTTGTGTTGTTTGTGAATTTACCAATTTATGCTGAAGAGCTCGAGTTTTGATGAAATTTGCCAATATTTCGAGGATATTGTGGAAAATCAACACTTTCTGATGACATAAGTCAAGCCTATTTTATAACCGGCAGGAGCTCTGTAGAAATATAGGAAGCATCAGCTATATCATCCGAAGGAATGCGCGAGCGAAAGGATAAAAGATTAGTGTTTAAGAAACGGATCAACAACTCGAACTTCACGAAAATGGGGCAGAAGAATCGGCTGTTTCCTTTTCATAGGAACAATTCAGGCATTTGTCTTAAACAATATTAGTCAGCCACCGAATGTCCAAATCTGAGCAGCTGGACGGCGATCTGAAGCCCGTGTTTGAAGTCCAGTACTTCAAGCAAAGGACGGCTATCGAAACATCGTATGTAGCACATGCTATGCATCCACACAGCAGGAGCTCTACAACCACACCTCCCAGATTCTTTCTCGAAAATATTAACCACTGACAGTTTTGAAAAGAAAATAGTAACACAGTTTAGGATTACGTACGCACGATTGTGCAGTACTGGAAATATAAGATAGTTGAATGGGACTGAGTGCGTCTGTTAATTAAATTCTACGCCAAACTAATTTCAACTGCACAGAAATTCTGGAGTCGGCTTCATCTTTTTGGGAGTCACTAGTGAACGAAGCAGTTCAAATTCGTCTGGGGAAGAATTTAACTACGGGAGGTAGCCGTTTCCACCAGGACAAATCAAGGTAACCGGCGTTTTCTTTACTAAACTCGCAAAGATATCGCTGCGAATGCGTAGCCACAGTTTCAGTTTATGCACACTCCTTGCCGCCGACCAAAATCTCTGGCGCTTGACTATCTGTTTCGTAAATGAGGGAACCAGTACTGTAGTTTCAGTTTTTTGGCTCACTCCTAAGACGGTCGAAAAGTAGACGGTCGAAGCATTAGAAAGAAAAGAAATTAGTTTTACCGGGTTCCATTGCTGAGATTTAATGGATCAATGCGCCATTTTGTTTCGGCACTGTTAGTAGCCTACTAACGCACTGTGGCACTGTGATTTTATTGTGTACCAGGACTGCAGACAGATACCTACAAAGAAACAATAAATTAATTAAATACCTTTATTTTGGACGAAAATTGATATTTTATGATTTCCCTCGTACTTCACACTTCTGAACTTCTAATACACGGTCCAGCCACATTAATGTAACCACCTCCTGCGTTCGACGTCAACATATAAACGTACCCACAGTCGGGGCATGTGACACACTATTATCGCAGTGGGTGGCGGAGGGGCAACTTTGGCATCTTCAATGGGAACCCCCGGTTTTTATTGCATATTGCGATTCTGCAACCAAATTTTCATACGTTTGGTCTGACGCATTTTCTTCATTTCGCCACACATAGCACTGTAATCGGAGGAACAGAAATGGGTTCACAGTCGTAATTTACGACATGCTACTCAATGGCCCCTGAATATCCATTAGAACGTGGGATCCCACCTCCATGCTAATTAGAAACCCCATTCGCAACGTTGTATTCATCCAACATATCGAACATGGGACTACTCGAAGCGCCACCGTCGCTTGGCAGCGAACTACGCAGCACAATGCGACCGGAGCTCACGTATCGTGTAGACTTAGAACAGATAACGGCTGTAAACGTTACAGTAATTGCGCGGTGTTCATTGTCGTAACATCTACCAGTCATGTGGAGAACAGAGGTGCAAGTGGACGATGAATGATGCAACCACAGAAGAAATGAAGTGAAATGATCCTGATTTACGAAGAACGTAGGAGAGATGTTGAAGCTGCTGTTGCCTTGTATGCTGAGCGTTTTCCAGAGAAAACTCGCTCTCTTTCGTTGTTTTACTAGGTTGTGAACGCCTTTAAGTCTGATGGCAGCGTACAGACAGGCAAAAGGGAACCAAGCAAACATGTTACAGGAGAAGCTAATGACGTAGATGTATTAGTGGCAGTGCACCACAGTCGACAGATAAGCACCGGGCAATTACACCACGATCCCAGTATGTCGGCAAGCAGTATTGTCACAATACTACATGGTCATAAGTATCATCCCTATCTCGTTTCATTGCATGAAGAACTCCATGGCGCCGGTTTCCATATCCGGGTAGTGTTTTGCAAATAACCACGTCAACAAATGCAAACGACCCCCACGTTCTTTGCTGTGATGGTTCAAATGGCTCTGAGCACTATGGGACTTAACATCTATGGTCATCAGTCCCCTAGAACTTAGAACTACTTAAACCTAACTAACCTAAGGACAGCACACAATACCCAGCCATCACGAGGCAGAGAAAATCCCTGACCCCGCCGGGAATCGAACCCGGGAATCCGGGCTTGGGAAGCGAGAACGCTACCGCACGACCACGAGATGCGGGCCGTTTGCCGTGATACTATTTTCCGATGAGTCTGCATTGACAAACCATGGCAGCGTCAGGTGTAACATGTATTACTGCAGCGTAGTCAATACATCTACATCTACATGGTTACTCTGCAATTCACACTTAAGTACCTGGCAGAGGGATCATCAAACCGTTTTCATACTACTTCTCTACCATTCCACTCTCAAATGGCGCGTGGGCAAAAGGAACACCAAAATCTTTCCGTTCGAGCTCTCATTTCTCTTATTTTATTATGATGACCATTTCTCCCTACGTAGGTGGGTGTCAACAAAACATTTTCGCATTCGGAAAAGAAAGTAGGTGATTGAAATTTCGTAAATTGATCTCACCGCAAAGAAACCTGCCATTGTTTCAGTGACTGCCACCCCAACTCGCGTATCGTATCAGTGACACTGTTTACCCCTAATGCGGGATAACACGAAACGAGTTGCCCTTCTTTGCGTTTTTTCGATGTCCTCCGTCAATCCTACCTGGTAAGGATCCCACATCGGGCAGCAATATTCCAGCAGAGGACTGACAGGTGTAATGTAGGCTGTCTCTTTAGTTACAGCAAGTTGACCATCAGCGTTCTTGATCGGGTAACGTATAGTGTGGCATCATGGGAAACAAACTGATTGGTCCGTATTTTATCGACTGCACGTTGAATGGATGTAAATGTTGAACATTCTTGGAATAGGAACTACTGCAGTATGTTGCCCTGGACGTTCGACAAAGTATGTGGTTTCAACATAATCGATGCCCAGGGCCTTACGAAAATAAAGCACGAGAGGAGTTAGACCGTGTTTACAATGGCCAGTGGATCGGCAGAGGTGGCCATATCAACTGGATCGTTAGGTGATCGGATTTGAAGTAGCCGGATTTCTTTCTGTGGGGATATTTAAAGGATAAGGTGTACTAGCAGGTGCCAACAGTGAAGACATGGTAGATCGCATCAGAAACGCCTTTACTGACATACCGGCATGTATGTTTCTGTCTTGTGCACGGTCATTTGATAAGCGGATCACTAAGTGTAGTGAAGCTGGCGGTACGAGTACTACGTTTGAACACCTGCTCTAATGGGAAAAGTCACGCCTCGAATTATAGCCACAGTTGCGCGTCGAGTATTTTCCTGTTCGATATGCTGAAAGAATACAACATTGTGAATGGGATTTCCAATTAGAAATTATGAAATACTTACTGGCCGTCCTACCCTCGCAGCATGGAGGTGGGGATTCATGTGCCATTGGATATACAAGGTCCATTGAGTAGCATGTCGTAAATTACGATTGTGCGTCCATTTCTATTCCTCTGGTTACAGTGCCATCTGTGGTGAAACGAAGAAAATACCTCAGACAAATCTTACGTAGATTTTGCGGTAGAATCGTAATCTGCAATAAAAGCCAGGTTCCCACTGAACATTTCAGAGTCGATTCCCGCCACGCAAACACGGGGTTAGGGTGGCGGGTAGAGCGTGGTATCATTGGCTGTCCTCCTCCGAGACAAACTAATTGGAATTATAACTCTTTTCGATGAGATGTGTAGTTTTCGACACATTTTAAAGTCTTCAGTGAAAATGATCACTCCGTATAATGGGTGAAGGACTCATGCTAAAAAACAGTGCAGTTGTCGTACGCCCAATTGGGGATGATCATTGGCTTTCGGCCAAGGTATGGACGCATTTTTAAACAGTCAAGTTTATAAACTGTGCACGTGACGCCGCGGATAAAGTATATCGTGTATGGCAAACTGACGCAATCCAAAACTGGCGCCGAGGCAACTGCGATGCATCACGAGCCATAGATTATGGGGGGGGGGGGAGGGGGGGGGGGAGAGGGGGGAGGGGGGGGGGGAAGGACGGGATGACGACTGCGGAGATGTGTATGGCCGAACAGACGCGCTACTGTTGGGCATTTAACCGCCCAAATGAACCAAGGGGCTACTATGAAACCTCCTGGCAGATTAAACCTGTGTGCCGGACCGAGACATTTGCTTCCTGCGGGAAAGTGCTCTACCAAATGGGCTACCCAAGCAAGAGTCACGCCCCGTCCTCACAGCTTGACTTTTGCCAGTATCTCGTCTCCTATCTTCGAAACTGTGAGGATGGAGCGTGCGTCGTGCTTGGGTAGCTCAGTTGGTAGAGCACTTGCCCGCAAAAGGCAAAGGTCCCGAGTTCGAGTCTAGGTCGGGAACACAGTTTTAATCTGCCAGGAAGTTTCATATTAGCGCACACTCTGCTGCAGGGTGAAAATCTCATTCAAAGGGCTACTAACAGTGTTTCCTCAACGACCCAGAAAATGTTGCTGTTTTTGGGCCACCGCAAGAAGCGCCTAGTACGTGCGTCGAAGTTAACGGCTGTTCATCGGCAACGAAGGCTGTAATTTGCACCCCGATATCGCAACTGGACGTTCAGCGAGTGGCGATAGGTGGACTTTCCAGGTAAATCGAGTGTTATGCTCCATCGACAGATGGCCAATGGCGTATAAAGCGTGAAACGTCTGAAAACAACCACACCGGAACAATTGTTGGAAGGGCCCATCCCAGAGAACATTCCTTGGATGGTCTTGCCATTCTGGAAAGCACAATGGATCAATTCAAGTATGCAGTCTACGCTTGGGGACCATGTCCACCCCTGCAAGCAGTTTGTTTCTCCTCGGCACAATGGCTTCTACCAGTAGGACAACGCAACGTGTCACACAGCTCGCAGTGTACATGCGTGGTTAAAAGAGCACCAGAATGAGGTAACTGTATCAAACTCTGCGGATTTGTACCCAGTCCAGACTCCGTGAAAGCCACCTTGATGGGGCTATTCGCGCCAGGGATCCTCAACTGTGAAATTTAGCCAGCTGGCCAAAAGCTGGATCCCTGTCGGCACCTTCTAAAATCACACTCACTCTCTTCCTGGCCGGCCGGCGTGGCCGTGCGGTTCTAGGCGCTTCAGTCTGGAACCGCGTGACCGTTACGGTCGCAGGTTCGAATCCTGCCTCGGGCATGGATGTGTGTGATGTCCTTAGGTTAGTTAGGTTTAATTAGTTCTAAGTTCTAGGGGACTGATGACCACAGATGTTAAGTCCCATAGTGCTCAGAGCCATTTGACCCATTTGACCCCTGCACGTCACGCATCGGTCCGCGCTGCGAAAAGTGTTTATTCAGGCTTTTGGCAGGAGGTGACATTAGTGTGACAGGGGAGTGTGTAAAATAAAGTGAACACTGTAGTGATCAGAACAGTCGGAAGGTCTAGGAACTGGTGTCGGCGCTGCAGCACCCAGCGCCGGCTGGCGCAGTACAGACGGCTCGTGGCCGCGCGTCCAGCCAGCGCGGCTCGGCGCCCACGCTTTTCAACAAAGCGAGCGGCGGGTGGGCGCAGGTGTCCGCGTGTCTGCGCAGGCGCGGGCGCTCGGGCATTAGCGGCCGCGTATTAACAGCGCTGGGCGCGCCGTTTAGAGCGCACCTGGTAATTGGCCGCGCGCCGGCTCGCGTCACCGATAAGAAATGCAAACACGGCCACGGGATGGGCAGGGCGGGGCCACACGGAAGCCGGAGATGCTGCCAGCGTCCCACTCGCGATTCTGACGCTACCGTCCTAGCAACGCACATGCACTACAATTCGCGTAAAAAAGGCTATATTTACTCGGCGCTTACACATGGCACTTCCGGCCTTCCGTGTTTCAAGGACTTGCGTTAATGATGTTAATGATGACAGTCCTCTCTGATCTTGTATTCATCAGTCTGAAGGCCGGTTTGATGCAGCTGCTCACCCTTGTCCATCCTGCGCCAGTCTTTTCATATTGTTATGACTACTAGTGTATCGTATCGAACGGCACGACTATTTTCCGCGCGCCAAATATTATGCTCTTTGGGATGCTGGTCTGCCAGAGCGCAGCTGCTACGTGACATATCCTAAAGTGACAAAGCCATGTAATAGTGTTATGCACTTGTACAGATATAGCGTACGCAAGGAACAAGAGGGCAGCGCATTGGTGGAGCTGTCAACGACTTGATTATGACCGCACGACGAGAATCATCAGACTTTGGCAGTTGGAGGTAGAGGAACCTGGCATTCCGTTTCGGAGATCTACAGTGTCAAGAGTGTATCAAGAATACCAAAGTTCAAACGTTACCTCTCACCATGGACGGCCTTCACTTAACGACTGACAGCACCATCGTTTCCGTAGAGTTGTCAGTGCTAATACACAAGCAACACTGCTTGAAAGAACCGCAGAATTCAAGGTGGAACGTACGACGATCGTATCCGTTAGGATTGTGCGGCAAAATGTGGCGTTACTGGGCTACGGCAGCAGGCGATGGACGTCGGTGCATTCGCTGATTGCACGAAATCGCCTGCAGCGCCTCTCCTGGGCTGGTGACCATGTCGGTTGGATCCTAGACGACTGAAAAACCGTGGCTTGGTCAGATCAACCTCGATTTCAGTTGGTAAGAGCTGATGGTAGGATTCGTGTGTGGTGCAGATGGACACAAGCTCTAAACAAGGCACTGTGAAAATGGCAGTGGCTCAATAGCGGTGTGTGCTGTGTTTACATGGAATGGACTGGATCCTACGGTCCAAGAAGGGACTGGATCCTACTGTCCAAATGAACCGATTATTGAATGGAATATTCGGCTACTTGGACACCATATATAGCTAAATATCGATGGAATTTGTATGAATGACAGTGCGGGGCCACAGTTATTCGCAACTGGTTTGAAGAACATTCTGAACATTTCGAGCTAACGATTTTGCCACTCAGATCGCCCGAGATGAATCTCATTGATTGTTTATGGGAAATAATAGAGAGGTCAGTTCGTGCACATGATCCTGTATCGGCAATTCTTTCACAATTATGGACGACTGCAGAGGTAACATGGCTCAGTTTTCTTCAGTGGCCTTACAACGATTTATTGAGTCCATGCAAAGTCGAGTTGCCGCACCACGCCAGCGGACAGCAACCTGAGGGAGCACGTTGTGTCTTCTCCGGTCACGTGCAGTGAAGGCGAGGAACCGCTTTAGTAGATTATTAGGAGCACAATCAAAGTGTTTCTTGAGTTAATATTGATATACCGACGATCTTAGGTTCAAATTTAAGAATAATGTGATGTGCAGCTGTGTTAAGGTGCATTTTTTTGTGTCATGAGTCGACTTGTTTGATGTGGCCTGACACGAATTCCTCTCTCGTGTCAAGCTCTTCATCTCAGAGTAGCGCTTGTAGCATAAGTCCTCAATTATCTGCGGGATCTATTCCAATCTCTGTCTGCCTCTACAGTTTTGCCCTCTACAGCTCCCTCTAGTGCCGCGGAGGTCATTCCCTAATGTCTTAAAAGATGTCCTAACATCAAGTCCCTCCTCCTTGTCAGTGTTCTCCACATATTCCTATCCTCTCCGATTCCGCGCAGAACCTCCTCATTCCTTACTTTATCAGTCCATGTAATTTTCAGCATTCGTCTGTAGCATAACTTCTCAAATGCTTCAATTTTCTTCAGTTCCGATTTTCCCGCAGTCCATGTTTCACTACATGCAGTGCTATGCTCCAAACGTTCTCAGAAATTTCTTACTCAAATTAAGGCTATGTTTGATACAAGTTGATTTCTCTTTGCCAGGAATGCCCTTTTTGCCAGAGCTAGTCTCCTTTTGATGTTCTCCTTGCTTCGTCCATCACTGGTTATTTTGCTGCCTAGACAGAAGAAATATTTAACTTCATGTACTTCATGACCATCAGTCCAGATGATAAGTTCATCGCTGTCCTCATTTCTGCTACTTCTCATTACTTTTGTCTCCTCGATTTA